>NW_027185887.1:6681753-6686753 GCF_028583685.1 Petaurus breviceps papuanus
ATATATATATATATATATATATATATATATATATATATATATATATATAATAAGCACTGGGGAATACAAATCCATCTTGCCCTACTCGAAAGTTAGAGGGGGAATGGGGAGGATATAAGAGAGAGCAGATTGGGGGAAGGGGTATTCAGTAGGCTTGCTATTAGATGGGGAAAAAATTTGTAACTCAAAATCTTGTGGAAATGAATGTTGAAAACTAAAAATAAACACATACAATGTTTTTAAAAGACCAGTAAAGTGCCCCTCTTTCCTGCTTCATTCCCCAAAAAAGAGAGAATTGTACCAGATCTCATTCTTACCAGCTGGACTGGTTGTGATTCAAAGGTGGTGGGGAGTTTCAGACAGTCCCTTTAATTCAACATTCAACAACCCTAAGGTAAAAATGTGATCTTTTGTTGTTCAGCTGTTTCAGTCCTGTTTGACTCTTCGTGACCCCATTTGGGGTTTTCTTGACAAAGCTACTGGAATGGTTTGCCATTTCTTTCTCCACTTCATCTTTTGCAGATGAAGAACTGAGGCAAACAGGGTTAAGTGACTTGCCCACTGTCACACAGCTAGTAAGTGTCCAAAAGCAGTAAAAAGAAGTCCAGGAAAGTGAAAGTAGATAAAAGTCACCACAAGTTAAAACATTTGGCAAGGATGTTCCCTGGAGTTGTCAGGAGTACTGATTTCCTAAAACTGTTTTATATTCCTGCCTAAAAGGCCCATAGTTGGATCCCAAATCAATTTACCTGAGAGCAAAGTTGTCAAACATCCCCAGGCTTTTATCATCACTTCCCAACTCATAATAGCTCTTATTGGTTCAGTGGTAGTGTGTGTATGTGTGTGTGTGCTTGTGTGTGCATGCGCCCGTGTTTAGTGGGGAATGAGGTAGGAATCATTAGAGAAAGCCTCTCCAGGTCTACGAATGTCCTAGTCACAACAAACATCATGGAGTCCAGAGAAGTTAAGAAATTATCTGTTTTCACCCTTATCTATTAAACATTGGGTCTCTTGATTCCAGGATTACTGTTCTTTCTACGACTTGCCAACACTTCTTACTCCCACCTTTGTATTTCAGTTTTCCTGATCATAAAAAAATCCACTTCTTTACCAAACACTTTGACACGAATGTGTGTGAGGCACCTGTAAATGTATGATGCGACTAAGCTCCAGGTTCATGACCTGCATGGCGCCTTTCAGTAAATAAAGAGCAATAGCAACAACGGTCTCATTTTAAAATGCTGATGTGCTGATCACAACTCCTCGGACAGCATTACTCCTGGAGCTGCCCATCTTCAGTTCCTTGGAAGGAAAGAAACAGATTCTCTCTAAACTTCCCTCAGCTGTGCTCCTTGAAACCTCAATGGTCCATGGACTCCCTTCCAGGCTGTTCAGTACATAAGAGAGTCTAGAGAAAGCAAAAAGGACAAGGGAGTGTCTCTACAGACGACCAGCTCTCTGCTTGTGCACTGGACATCAGGCAGATGTGAGGATAAAACTGTCAAGAGGGAAAACACAAAGAGAAATATTGCGATTTTCTATTATTCCCATTCTCCCCATGAGCTGTTTGCTTAGTTGCCATGGCACAGGCGCTGAGATTTCATAATTTTCATCCTGCCTGCCATGTGCTCATGCAACAATGTGAATTTAATCAGCCTAGACAGTTGGGTGGGTTTTGTTCATGTGAGTGGAATAAAACTTTTCTCACCAGCTAAATCTACAAAGTATCTAAAAGCCATAAATAATCGGTAACTCCTATAACTTGCACCTGCCTGCTTTATTTGAGCAGGGGGGAGAGGACAGAGAAAAAGCCAGTACAATGTTCCCAAGTGTTAGCTGCTTCGTGTTATTCATGCCCTTGGGAGAGATTTTCAACTAAAAACTTCAATTTGGGGAAGGGTGGGAATATTTTAAACAACAAACATATTCCTAGTCTGTGTCATAACCTATGGTAAAAAGGCATTACAGAGTACACCTCATACAAAAAAAAGAAGTTAAACCCAAGCATGGAAAAGAGACTAAAAGTCCAAAATAATACAGTTAAGTGATTTGGATTATTTCAATCTAGACAATGAAATTAACTCACAAATAATTAGACATACTAAATGAAGGATGGGGTTCTGTGCTTCTCTGTCATGGTGCAAGCAAACATAAGAACAACTACAAACCTTCAGAAGAGTTAGTGGAGTGAAAGAAAAAGAGAAGAAACTGCTTAATTTAACAGAAGTATTTTTCTTAAGAACTTCTCATGGATGTTGTACAATGTAACCAAGAGATGAAATTATGGAAATAGTTAAATAAATTTATGTGAAAAGATATTAGATTTATGGATACAGTTCTTAATGATCTGGTGATTATTCAGATCTGGGATTTGGAATTGCCACAACTTGATTTAACACGAGACCTATATGTACAAATTACCAGAATGAATGACAAGACACCCCATATTATGTTTTCTGTGCATCCTTTTTGAAAAGGGAATAACAATATGTATAGGAAGCATTTCCCTGGCATAGAATAAGGAGACAAGATTATGCTTAATTGTTTGCTAAGATGCCTTTTTTCAGGGTCTATTTTCCACCTATAGAATAGCTGAAGTTGTTTTCTTGCAGAATGAAAGACAAAAAGGTTAGAGAACTAAGTAGTCTGGTTTTTCTTTCTTTTTTTGTTAAGTTAAACTGGAAATAAAAAAATAAAAAGGAATATGGTCTCTGCAAACAATGAGGTACTAAAAAAATCTTTCTTTGAACATGTCATGTGATGTCTATTAATGTAACTAGGTTTATATGAAAGAATAGTAGCTGAATCACTAAGAGGCAACAGTACACATTAGATAAAGCCAAAGCTGGACATCAAGAGATGGGAATAATGAGCAAGATTTAGAGGTATGATTTTTGTTTGTTTGTTGCGATTTTCATTTCTTTCTACCATGCTATTATTCTACTCTGAATTTTCTAGTTTTTTTTTTTTTCCTAACCATCAAAGGCATCAATCTAAAAATAACAGGGGTAAATGTGAAATCCTGTGAGATGTTAGGAGTTAGGCTTAGGAGTTGCCCCCTCAGCACTGATAGAAGGTGTTTCCTAAACAAAATGCTTCTAGGGTTCATAGAGATGGAACTACTTTAGTAGAGTAAAATGAAGAATTAAAATATTCATTTTGACTGAAATTTAGCATTTCTTAGCAAAGAGATGGCTAAGCAACAATAAAGAAAACTTTCCCTTTTTAAACATAGGACCATAGATTTGGAGCAGAAATAAACCTTGGAAGACCATCTAATCTGATCCTTTTTATTTTATAGATGAAGAAACAAGTTCAGAGGTCAAACAATTTGCCCAGGACATGGTAAGAATTAGAAGCAAGATTTGAGCAAAGTCATCTTAACGTAAACCCAACACCCTGTCCACTACACCATGTGGCCTCTATCGTCTCAAAGTCAGGTTTTTTGTGTTAATTGGAAATAGCATATAATTAGTCCATTTGAAATAATTTCATCCTAAATATAAGTTTGATGGTGGCCAAATCTTATGCAAGAGAAAAATCTAGTGATTTTTATGTATTGATAGTAAATGTAAAACCTGCTTCTAAGGGCTGCTCAAATCAAGCTTTGTTCTGCTTAAATTAGTATGAGTCTAGGCCCTTTGGCTATTCAGACCAGCTCAGAGGAAATGCTATTATTGACTTCAGCAATGTATGGACTCACAATTACCATCCAAGAAAACTGCTTCCCCTATAGTTTGTTGGCCACATAATTCATACTTTGCTCTCTAGTGAAGTCTTAAATGGCATACATAATATCTGGGCCACTCATGGGGTTAAAGGGAAATGCTTCCTGCTACCCAAGTCTTGTGTGAAAATGCTACCACCAACCTTGATGTAGTATTCACATTTCCAGCTTTTGTCTGTCCCAGTCAAGAGTTAAGCTCTAGAAATATTATCTTATTGAAAAGGAGAGAAAGCAAAAGAGACCTCTCCAATTGCATGGAATTGGCATTCAGGTATTAGTGGCTTTTGCCCAAAATGGCTCTGCCAAAGCTTATGAGATTGTATCCCTAATTTGGCATGGCAGTCCAGCCAATGCAAGTTAGACTTCCAAATTCACAGGTAAGCCCACTTTTCCCTCCCTTCTCTCTTCTTTTTATTTCTTCGGGCAAGTAGCAAAAGAAAGGGAAAACATTGTACGTTTCTGTCAACAATTAGTCCTTGCATTTCTGGGAAAGAGTAAGAGAAGAGGGCAAATTGAGATTTGTTAAAGACAGAAATACTAAAAACCAAAAACGGATGCCAAGTATTGAGGGAGGTTTGGAAGATAGGGGGTTGGGGAGGGAGGAACATGTCTATCTAGGTGACATCTACCCCACTTGCCTATATGAAATAATTTAAAAGAAATACAGTAATGGAGAGAATGAAAAGAATTATACATTGTCAACTCCCCAAATGAAGCTTTCTTCATAGAGGGGTATATTCTTCTCTCAATATGCACGCCGCTTCCATTACCAATAATGGCAGATAATCACACACATTGAGAGAATAGACCCTTTAGTCTACCATCTCATTGGCTGACTTGTATAATGTCAATATAAAATGCCAGGATAATCTGGATTGGGCTAAATAATTGGTATCATACTGTATACTATTAAGCTTATTTATTTTTCAGGGAGGCATTCAGATTTTTGCAAGGGCTGCAGTTTCTTTTGGAGACACTTGCCCGCATGGGACAGACTCAAGGCACGACTTTTGGTTTACATGACACACCCCAGCATGTCGTGCTGGCTCCTTTGTGTTTTGCTCCAGTGGTCTAGTGATGGCAGCATGTGAAATTATAGCCCCTGCTGTGTAATGTTTTTAATATGTACAAATGCACCGGCTGAGTTAAAGGAGCAGAGCTGCCAACTCAAACGCAGCATTGACTCTTTTATATATTAACCATAATTAAATATAATTGAAAATATCAGTATGCAGCAAAGCCTGCTGGTCTGGTCTTGTCCCTACAATGTGAA
>NW_027185887.1:6690997-6696034 GCF_028583685.1 Petaurus breviceps papuanus
TCTCTCTCTCTCTCTCTGTCTCTGTCTCTCTCTGTCTCTCTCTCTGTCTCTCTCTCTCTCTCTCTCTCTGTCTCTCTCTCTCTCTCTCTCTCTCTCTCTCTCTCTCTCTCTCTCTCTCTCTCTCTCTCTCTCTCTCTCTCTCTCTCGCTCTCTCTCTCTCTCTCTCTCTCTCTCTCTCTCTCTCTCTCTCTCTCTCTCTCTCTCTCTCTCTCTCTCTCTCTCTCTCTCTCTCTCTCTCTCTCTCTCTCTCTCTCTCTCTCTCTCTCTCTCTCTCTCTCTCTCTCTCTCTGTCTCTCTCTCTCCCCGTCCCTCCCTCCTTCTCTGTCTCTGTCTGTGTCTCCTCCCTCTTCAATGTCTGTGTGTGTCTGTCTGTTTGTCTCTCTCTGTCTCTCCCCTTTCTTTTACCCTTTTTGAACAAAGAAAATTATTTAATCAGCTTCTAGCTCATCAGGAGTTTGCTAATTTTGGCATTCAGTCAACCTGCTCTCTGCTTTCCTTACTTAAAGACCACAAATGAATTGTTCTCTGCCAAATTATACTTTAGTGTGAAAACTAACTGCTGTTTTGTTTTGTTTTTTCAAAATTTCATCATCATAACCTAAGTGTCCAGACACATTTTGAATAGCTTATTAAAAAGTTAACTGGGTTGTGCCTTTAATTCTAGATTACAAAATCTAAAGAACCATTTCCCAGCAGAATAAGCAATAAGATGGATATGATATTTGCTGGGGAGTAGATTTCTGTGTAAACACTTGTGAACAGTAAAGACTAAAGACTAAAGACATTCCAAATAAGGCAGAAATTCTTCAGGTAAGCAAAACATGCTGACTTTGAGGTTGCTGAAGCTAAACTTCTTACCAGGTGACCTAAGGTTCTATAATTTCAACCTTCTTGCCTATTGACATGATAGAAGGAAATGCACTAACAATTGTCACAATCACTATTCTATCTTTTCACAGGGGTAGGTATGTCTAGAAATGACCTGAGATCCTTAGCAAAATTTCAAGAAGCCTACTTAAGGCAATGATGGTGGATTTCAGGGGTGATTCCAAGAGTTTCTTCTTTTTAATGAAGTGCCATGGTGTCAAGAGGCGTCAACTCAACCAACCCTCTTCTTCCTCCAGGTTTAATTATCCTCTAAGACTCTTTTCCCAAGGAAACTGAGTAACATTTCTGCCTCACTGTGCCCTTTTCTGCCCTGGCATACACAGAATACATAGATATTGTGTGTACTCTTTCCTAAGTAATCTGTTCATCAAAGATGAGGTGGAAATTATATTTACATGTGTTATATTCCTTGATTTTACCCTAAATAAGATTGCCTGCATTTCACATTTTACCCACCTTCTCATAACAGCTCTTTAAAGAAACCAACCTCAGGGGTGGCCAGGTAGCACAGCACAGGCTCCAGTGCTGGGATGACCTGGAGATCGAATCCTGGGTTCAGTTACTCAGCACCACACCCAGAAATAACTGGCCGTGTAACCTTTAGCAAGTTACTTAACCCTGATTGCTTAAAAAAAAAAAAAACCAACCTCAAGATTATGTTATGTGTATATATATGTATATGTATGTGCACATGTGAGATAGGTATTATTGTTTGTATATGCATGTGTGTATATACACACAAGAAATAAATATATATGGGGTATATGTTTTATATATATACACAGAGAGAGACAGAGAGTGTGTAGGGAGTGACAGAGACAGACAGAGAGTGGGAGAGAGACAGAGAGAGACAGAGACAGAGAGAGAGAGAGAGAGAGAGAGAGAGAGAGAGAGACAGAGAGAGAGAGAGAGAGAAGGTTTTACTGGACTCAGAGTCAAGAAGGTCTGAGTTCAGAATTCAAATCCTGCCTCAGACACATACTCGTTGACTAACCTTTCTTTCAATCTCAGTTACTTCATCTGTAAAATGATTGTAACAATAACACCTACCTGTCATCATTGTTGTGAGAATCAAATAATAGCTAATAGCTAGCATTTTTATGGTGCCTATTATTTTCCAGATACTGCATAGTAAGTGCTTTACAAATATTATCTCATAAACAACCCTAGGTGTTATTATTGTCCTCATTTTACAGACGGAGAAACTGAGTCAGACTGAGGTTAAGTGACCTGCCTAGAGTCACATAGCTAATAAGTAACTGAATTTGAACTCAGGTCTTTCTGACTCCAGAAATGACACTCTACTACATCATACAGCTGCCCAAAATGAGATAGCCTATGTAAAGTGCTTTGCAAATGTCAAAGTGCTATGTAAATGTTAGCTGTTAATATTTATATTCTGGTATAAACTATATAAACTGTGCCAGCTAAGTGACTCAGAGGATAGAGTACCTGGCCTGGAGTCAGAAGACTCATCTTCCTGAGTTCACATCTGGCCTCAGACACTTACTAGCTATGTGACCCTGGGCAAGTCACTTAACCTCTGCTTAACTCAGTTTCCTCATTTGTAAAATGAGCTAGAGAATAAAATGACAAACCACTCCAGTATCTCTGCAAAGAAAACTCCAAATGAGGTCACAATAAGCCAGGCACAACTGAAAAATGACTAAAGTACCCTATTTTATACATTTATTAAGCTTTCAAGTTTCATCCAGAAACTGGAAAACTGAATAGTGTTTGAATGAGCTTTAATTTGGTTATATAAGAAACAGGCCTGGGATCTATATGTGACAAATCCCAAATTATGACCCCCTATATCTCAGCTCCATTCAGTCAATCAACCAACAAGAACTTTCTATATCTCAATCACTATATTAACATTGGGGTTACAAAGTAAAAGCAAAAACTTCCTCCAGGTGCTTACATTCAAAATGGCAAGACAATACACGTCATTTGTGTGAATGTATGTGTATATCCCACATGTACAACACAGATGTGTGTATGTCACATGTTAACATATAGATGCACACACATATGCATACACAGACATATATGTATATGTGTGTGCGTGTGTATACACACACACACACATGCACACAAGATACCTACAAAGCAGATAGAAGGCACCAGCAGTCAAGGGAGGGAAAAACCTCCCCTTACAGAAGGAAAGAAGCATTGGAGCTGAGTCCTAAAACATACCAGGGATTCTAAGAGGCTGAGATAGAGAGGGAGCACATTCCAGGAACAAGGGACATCCTATGCAAAGTCATAGAAATGGAAAATAAAGGGTCATATATGAGGAACAGCAAATTACAGTAAAGCCAGAGTGTACAGAGGTAAATAATAGTAATATGTCAGAAGACTATAAAGATAACATGTGGGAGGTCTTGAAAAGTCTTAAATGCCAAATTGAGGAGATTATATTTAATCCTTGAAATAATATGGAGTCAGCTCTGTTTAGTGACTTAGGAAGAAGACATCATCTGCACTTTGGCAGCGATAAAAGATGGATAGAAGAGATGAGAGCCTTGAGGTAGGGAGACCAATTAGGAAGAGACAGCAAAGGTCCAGGCAAGAGGTGATTGCCTAAACTAGGGTAATAGCTGTGTAAGAGAAAGGAAGGGGACATAAAGTTTATAACAGTCACCTGAGCAGAATAGACTTGTTAACCTAGGATGACAGGAATTTCACAAAATGTAAACAGAAACCTATGCTCCTTTTCTGACCATAATTATGTGCCTAGTCTTGGGAAATATCATGTCAATGAATTTATTTCAATCAGTTTAATTTATGCCTCGTAAAAAAATTGTGGTGAGCCAAGGAAGGAGACATACTCCCAAAATGTGCCAAAGCACCAGATAAAGGCATTTCTTAGGCATGTGTACTTTTCTATGAAGTGAGCTTTTAAGAATTGAAAGCAAGACTCATCATTGATGGTCCTTTAATATTCCTCTTCATACTTCAATTTCAAACTCACATTTCTACACGAGTAATTCAATTAAATGGTTATCTTCCCAGCCTATCATTATCATCTCATACCATGTCCCAGTTATCACAATATTATCAAGCAGGCTAATTTGTCAAACATGATCCCTTCACAATTACACAGCCTCAGAACACTTACACAGGGACACATGCATGTAGATGCCACCAGACACCTGTTGGGATTGAAAGCATAAGAGCTAATAGAGATAAAACCGATGTTTGATATCTGGATAGTGGGTTTCTCTTCTTTGATACTTACAAATCCAGAAATCATAGTGTGTCCTTCCATTTGGCAGCTTCTACAGTTATGTCTCAGTCACTCACTAAGCACTCTAGCTTCTGTTCACCAACTGTTTATAAAATTAGTGGATTCCCTCAATCTCCATCTTTACCTCTGTCTCATGTCTTCTGTCCCATCAGGCCATTTTGCCCCATCTTTATAGGTAGGGAATGAAAATCAAAATTAGATAAGTCTGTCTTACTACATGTTAAATAGTAGGTACATAGGTACTTATTAGGTACTTGTTTTCTTATTTCCTTCTTTGAAGCTCTCTGGTAAAAGATGCAGTAGGCATCTAGCATGGTAGCTCTTGGCTGAAATGGAGTTTCTGGATTATCCATGGATTTCTATTTCCCATCTTTTGACTGAAACTTAAATTAGACAACTGAGGGTTAATGGAATAAAAATAAATGAGGACTATGATTTAATTCTCTCAGAAACTATTCCATGAGCATAGAACATGAGACAGTAATCTCTAATAGTTCAGGCCATGGGAAAAAATGCTAGGCAGACACTCAACAATGTTTCTTAGGATCATTCAATGAAAATGCTAGGATAGATCCTTCACCCAATGCCATAAAAACGAATATCAATTAAAAATTATTGAACTCATAGAGACTGTATGAAATATAACAATGATGCTCCTTTCCTAAGAGCATATATGAGCTCTAATTTTAAGAGGTGTTGTCTTACCACAAACCTTATTAATAAGTACTATCAAACTATAATCAATCTATTATGAGGCGTCTCCCTCTCCCTCTCTTCCTCTTCCTCTCTCCTTCTCCCTCTCCCTCTTCCCATCTCTGTCTCCTTTTCCATTACCCTCCCCACTCCTCTCTCTCTCTGCCTGTCTCTCTCTCTCTCTGTCTCTGTCTCTCTATGTC
>NW_027185887.1:6696044-6931744 GCF_028583685.1 Petaurus breviceps papuanus
TCTCTCTCTCTCTGTCTTTCTCTCTCTGTCTCTCTCTCTGTCTCTCTCTGTCTGTCTCTCTCTCTGTCTCTCCCTCTCCCAAATCTCCTTTTAAAGTTTATGGACAAAAGAATTGGGGATATATGCTGAAAAAGAAACATTGTAGATGTCATCATATCCAACATCCTCACTTTACAGATGAGGAAAATAGTTTAGATTGCAATCCAATAACCCCCAAATGCAGTCCTCAAAATTCAATGTTTTTTTTTCCATGGGAATGTATTGAAAATTTTATGATCTCTGATGGGGTATGATGATCAAAGCTCAATTAGTAGTAGCACCAATGCTCCAACCAATGTTAATATGGCTAAGGTCACAGGTGATATCCCTATATGAGTCAATTCACTTAACTCAAATTTATAACAGTGATCAGCAATGTCAGTAATGTCATCTTTATGGTGAAAGGACAATACCTACACATAGAAATAGAAGGTAACTTTGTTTGATTAGTTCTTTTTTTAAAAATTTTTTTAATAATTTGTTTCTTTCCTTTTAGTTTATAGGATTCAATTCCACAATTCCTTGAATTTCACATTTTGTCTCCCTCCCTCCCCTCCCCGCCCCATGGCGGCTTATACTCAAGTATAGGATCTGTAAATACTTACACATTATACATTAGTCAGGTTATAAGGATGGATTGTACCAGCTGGAATGAAAAATGGTAAAGAGGACATAAAGCCAAATAAAAGAAGGAAAAAGATCAGGTATTTTGCTTCCACCTGGATATAAACTTAGTTCTTTCTAGTTCTTTCTCTGGATGCACATATTTCTCTCCATCGTGAGTCTTTTGGGATTGACTTATATCACTGCATTGCTGAGAAGAGTCCGGTCTATCAAAGGTGGTCATCACACATATGTTGTGTCTGTAATTGTGTACAAATTTCTCCTGGTTCTACTCTTCTCACTCAGCATCAGTTCTTTTAAGCCTCTCCAGGTAAATATGAAGACTGTCTGCTCCTCGTTTCTTATAGCACAATAGTATTCAATAACATGCATATACCACAACTTGTTCAGCCATTCCCCAATTGATGGGCACCCCCTTAATTTCCAATTCTTTGCTACCACAAAAAGAGCTGCTATAAACATTTTTGTACATATGGGTCTTTCTCCCATTTCTATGATCTCTTTGGGATATAACCCTAGGAGTGGTATTGCTGGATCAAAGGGTATGAAAGTATTTATAGCCCTTTGGGCATAATTCCAGATTGCTCTCCAGAAAGGCTGGATAAGTTCACAACTCCACCAACAATGCATTAGTGTTCCAATTTGCCCACATCCTCTCCAGCATTTGTCATTTTCCTGTTTTGTCATCTTAGCCAATCTGGTGAGATGTGGTACCTCAGAGTTGTTTTGATTTGCATTTCTCTAATCAATAGTGAATTAGAGCATTTCTTCATGTGCTTATAGATAGCTTTAATTTCTTTCTCTGAAAACTGCCTGTTCATATCCTTTGACCATTTATCAATTGGGGAATGACATGTATTCTTATAAATTTGACTCAATTCTCTGTATATTTTAGAAATGAGTCCTTTGTCAGAGACATAGGTTGTAAAGATTCTTTCCCAATTTCCCACCTCCCTCTTAATCTTGGTTACATTGGCTTTGTTTGTACAGAAACTTTTCAATTTCATGTAGTCAAAATTATCCATTTTACATTTTATAATGTTCTCTAATTCTTGTTTAGTCATAAAGTCTTTCCCTCTCCACAAGTCTGATAGATAAACTATTCCTTGTTTTAGGAGACTGCTTACAGTATCAACCTTTATACCTAGATCATGCACCCATTTAGACTTGATTTTGGTATATGGTGTTAGATAATGGTCTATGCCCAGTTTCTGCCATACTATATTCCAGTTTTCCTAGCAGTTTTTTTCAAATAGTGAGTTCTTATCCCAAAAACCAGGGTCTGGAGGTTTATCAAACAATACATTACTATAGTCATTGACTTCTCAATCTCGTGTGCCTAAATTATTACATTGATCCACTCCTCTATTCCTCATCCAGTACCATGTAGTTTTGATGACTGCTGCTTTATAATACAGATTGAAATCTGGTATAACTAGTCCACCTTCCCTAGCATTTCTTTTCATTAATTCCCTTGATATTCTGGACCATTTATTCTTCCAAATGAATTGTGTTACTATTTTTTCTAGCTCTATAAAGTAGTTTTTTTGGTAAATTAATTGGTATGGAACTAAATATATAATTTAATTTAGGTAAAATTGTCATTTTTATTATATTAGCTCGACCCAGCCACGAGCAATTGATATTTTTCCAATTAGTTAGATCTGACTTTATTTTTGTGAAAAGTGTTTTGTAGTTATGATCATACAGGTCCTGGGTTTGTTTTGGCAGGTAGATTCCCAAATATTTTATAATGTCTACAGTAACTTTAAATGGGATTTCTCTTCCTATTTCTTGCTGTTGAATTTCATTGGAAATATATAGGAATGCCGAGGATTTATGTGGGTTTATTTTATATCCTGCAACTTTGCCAAATTTATTTATTGTCTCAAGTAGTTTTTTACTTGATTCTCTAGGATTCTCTAAGTATATCATCATATCATCTGCAAAGAGTGATAGCTTGGTCTCTTCTTTGCCTAAGTGGATTCCTTTGATTTCTTTTTCTTCTCTAATTGCTACTGCTAACATTTCTAGTACCAGATTGAATAAGAGGGGTGATAGTGGACACCCTTATTTCACCCCTGATCTTATGGGAAATGCTTCTAGCTTCTCCCCATTACATATAATACTTGCTGATGGCTTTAAATAGATGCTACCTATTATTTTAAGGAAGGCTCCATTTATTCCTATACTTTCTAACGTTTTTAATAGGAATGGATGTTGTATTTTGTCAAAAGCCTTTTCTGCATCTATTTTGATGATCATGTGGTTTCTGCTAGTTTTATTGTTGATATGATCAATTATACTGATGGTTTTCCTAATATTAAACCATCCTTGCATTCCTGGAATAAATCCTACCTGATCAAAGTGTACTATTCTTGAGATAAGTTGCTGTAGTCTTTTGGCTAGTATTTTATTTAGAATTTTTGCATCTATATTCATGAAGGAGATTGGTCTATAATTTTCTTTCTCTGTTTTATCTCTTCCTGATTTAGGTATCAGTACCATATTTGTGTCATAAAAAGAATTTGGTAGGACTCCTTCTTCACTAATTTTCCCAAATAGTTTGTAGAGTATTGGAATCAATTGTTCTTTAAATGTTTGATAGAATTCACTAGTGAATCCATCTGGCCCTGGAGATTTTTTCCTAGGGAGCTGACTGATGGCTTGTTCAATTTCTTTTTCTCAGATGGGATTATTTAAGTAATTTACTTCCTCTTCAGTTAATCTGGGCAATTTGCATGTTTGTAAATATTCATCCATTTCCCTAAGATTGTCAAATTTATGTGCATACAATTGGGAAAAATAATTCCTAATTATTGTTTTGATTTCCTCTTCATTGGAGGTAGATTCACCCTTTTCATTTTTGATACTCATAATTTGGTTTTCTTCATTCTTTTTTTATCATATTGACTAAGGGTCTATCAATTTTGTTGGTTTTTTCATAAAACCAGCTCTTTGTTTTATTTATTAATTCAATAGTTTTCTTATTTCAATTTTATTAATCTGTCCTTTTGCCTTCAATATTTCTAATTTAGTATTTAATTGGGGATTTTGAATTTGTTCTTTTTCTAGGTTTTTTAATTGCATGCCCAATTAGTTGAGCTCCCTTTTCTCTAATTTAATCATGTATGCGCTCAGGGATATAAATCTTCCCCTAAGAACTGCCTTTAATGCATCCCAGAGATTTTGGTATGTTGTCTCATTATTATCATTCTCTTGAATGAAATTACTGATTGTTTTTTTAATTTCTTGTTTGACCCACTCATTCTTTAGGATTAAATTGTTTAATTTCCAATTAGTTTTTAGTCTGTCTTTCCCTGGCCCTTTATTGCATATAATTTTTATTGCATCATGATCTGAGAAGGATGCATTTAATATTTCTGCCTTACTGCACAGAATTGTGAGGTTTTTATGCCCTAGAATATGGTCAATTTTGAGTATGTGCCATGAACCGCTGAGAATAAAGTATATTCCTTTTTCTCCCCAGTCAGTTTTCTCCAGAGATCTATCATACCTATCCTCTTTAAAATCCTGTTCACCTCCTTAACTTCTTTCTCGTTTATTTTGAGGTTGGATTTATCAAGTTCAGAGAGGGGGAGATTAAGGTCTCCCACTAGTATAGTTTTACTATCTATTTCTTCCTCTAATTCCTTTACCTTCTCCTCTAGGAATTTGGATGCTACACCACTTGGTGCATATCTGTTAAGTAATGATATTGCTTCATTCTCGATGGTGCCTTTTAACAGGATATAGTTTCCTTCCTTATCTCTTTTAATTAGGTCAATTTTTGCTTTTGCTTTATCTGAGATAAGGATTGCTACCCCTGCTTTTTTTACTTTAGCTGAGGCATGATATATTTTATTCCAACCTTTTGCCTTTACCTTGCGTGTATCCCTCTGTTTCAGATGTGTTTCTTGTAAATAGCATATTGTAGGATTATGATTTCTAATCCTTTCTGCTATCCATCTCCGTTTTATGGGAGAGTTCATTCCATTCACATTTACAGTTATGATTGTTATCTGTTTCTTTCCCCCCATCCTATTCCTGCCCCTGTTAATGTTCATATTTTCCCTCCCTTCTCCCTTCACCCCTTAATAGTTTTCCTTTTGACCACCGCCTCCCTCAGTGTTCCCTTTTCAGCCCCCCTCCCTTTTCCTCCCCTTTCCCCTTACTACTTCCCTCCCTACAAACCCTTCCCACCCTGCTTTAGTAACCCTTTCCCCCTCCTACTGCCTGTAGGATATTGTTATACTTAATGAAGTATGCTATTTCTTCTTTGCATCAAGAGTGACAGGAACAAATCTCATGCGAAGCTCCTCTCCCTCCCCTCTTTCCCTCTAAAATGATACTTTTTGCATTTCTTCTCCATAGAGTCCTATGCTTAACTGGTTGTTATTCCCTCCTTGTACCAGAACCAATGAGGGAAAAGCTCAAATGCTTCCCAACTCCCTCCCTTTTTTTCCTCTGCCATACAGTTTTTATGCCTCTATGAGTGGCATAATTTACCCTTTTCCACTTCAACCATTCCCTTTCTTCCATTGCAGTCCCTTTGTAGCCCTTAATAAGATTTTTTTTAAATCATCATTTTGTGTATTTTATTGTCATACCCTCTACTTGTCTATAACCAGTTTGCTCTTATCAAATAGCAGGGTGTGTGTGTGTTCTCCTTGTTTACCTTTCTAAGTCACTGTTGCATCTCGTAATTGGAGGTTGAATTTTCCATTGAGTTCTGGCTTTTTTATCAAGAAGGTCTGGAACTCTGTTATATCATTGAATGACCATCTCTTTGCCTGGAAAAATATGCTCAGTCTCGCTGGGTATGTGATCCTTGGTTGTAACCCGAGCTCTTTTGCCTTCCGGAAAATTGTATTCCACTGCCTCCGATCTTTCAGTGTAGAGGCTGCCAAATCCTGCGCAATCCTCACTGTGGACCCTCGATATTTGAATTATTCCTTTCTGGCCGCTTGAAGTATTTTCTCTTTTATCTGGTAGTTCTGGAGTTTGGCCACAACATTTTGAGGACTTTTCAGTTTGGGATCTCTTTCAGCAGGTGTCTGGTGGATTCTCTCAATTTCTATTTTACCCTCAGGTTCTAGTATCTCAGGGCAGTTTTCCTTAATGAGCTTTTGGAGAATGTTGTCCAGGCTCATTTTTTCATCATAATTTTCTGGTAGGCCTATGATTCTCAGATTATCTCTCCTGGATCTGTTTTCCAGGTCAGTTATTTTTTCTTTGAGGTATTTTGCCTCTTTTTCTAATTTTTCATTCTTGTTGTTTTGCTTGGCTAATTCTTGGTTCCTCATAGAGTTATTTGTTTCCATTTGGTTAATTCTGGTTTTTAGCAAATCATTTTCCTTGGTTAATTTTTGAAGCTTCTTTTCCATATCATACACTTTTCTTTTTAGAGAGATGTTTTCCTCACTATAATGTTTTTCTAATTCTGCTATTTTCGTTTTGAGAGAATTATTCATTTTGTCTTCTATCTCTCTCATTTTGTTTTCAAAGTTCCTTTTGATCTCATCTAGGAGAGCCTTCTGTGCTTGAGACCCATTCCCTGTTGAAGTTTCAGCTTTGGGTGTGGAGTCCACATTGTCTCCCTCTGAGGTTGGTTCCTCCCTCTGAGGATAGTAGGACTCCATAGTCCTTGTCTTTGTAGTATGCTTTCTACCCATTTTGAGGCAGGGTCCTAGCCACGCCCTTCCTCTAGGATCCCAAGCCTTTACTGTAGAGGATTTTGCCCTGGGGCAAGAATTACTTTGTTTTCAGGGTCAGAGGGGGGGTTTGGAGCAAGTGAGGTTCACTCTGCCATCCTAGTCTTTGGAGGTCCTGAAAGGGGCTTTTTAAAAAGAATTTCTGGGCTATGAAGTGGTAGCCCCAGGAGTGTTTGCTGTCCAGGACAGGGGCCCCTGTATTTGCTTCTTACCTTGCTCTTTCCAGTCCCAGCCCTTTGGTGATAGGCGTTGTAGTGGACCTTGTGGTTGGTGGGAAGACTTACCCTCCGAGTTGATCAGGCCCCTTCCGGGCCTGCCTCTGCCGGCAGCGCCTTCCTGGCCTGCCCCTGCTTCTTCTGGCCGCACCGTGCCTTCCCCTTGATTAGTTCTTAATGTAAAAGAAATCTCTCATCAAATATACTAAATATGTCTTCAGCATAATACATTTTTGACTTCTAAATCAGGCTGACACCCATCTTTATATCATTTACATCATTTCCCCATACCTGTGTGCGTGTTTGTTTTTTTTTCAAATGACATACTTTATTAGTGGAATTATAAGGTGGGGTGGGGGAAGGACAGAAAATATAACCTCATCCCTCAGATTCTATTGCCTTCAAAGAATAATGTAGTCACCTTGTGGGGTTTTTTTTGTTCATTATGACAAAAGGTGGAGAAGACTATGCTGATAGAATTGTACCTTCTCCTTTAAAGTAAAAGTGCCATCATCCAACTAACTAAACAAATTCATTAAGTGAACTTTCACTGATCTAGAGAACTGATACTGAGAGTTCTTTAAGGTCATATGGAAGAGTGGAAAGGGCACTTGCCAAGGAGTCTGTAGATCTACATTTGATTTCTAATTTTGCCAAGAACAAGCTGTATGACTTTAGGAAAGTCACATTACCTGTCTAGGTCTTAGTTATTTCATCTTTAAAATGAAATAGTTGTGCTAAAATGATCTCCAAGATACAATCCAAGTATAAACAACTATATAAAGTCATTTGCAAGCCTTAAATTGCTATCATACGAACTCAGTATCTGCTGAATTGACTTCTAATTCCTTGAGGGCTGGGCACTAGGCAGTAGTTGGTCTCTTCCTGAAATGGAGAGTTATCTTCATAGATTGTGTAAAATGGCAATCGATCTATTTCAAGTTCCTTAAAGGCAGAAACTGATTCATTTTTGCCCTTCTACCCCTAGCACCTAGCATATTACCTAGCAAGTAGGAACATGGTTGTTAATGTTATGAAAAGGCAATAAAAATATGTGATTATGGTGTTAGGACTGCTTATGCCTGAGTCTGTAATAGGAAGTGATCTTTCCAGTGACTCCAAACTGCTTATCCTTAATCAAAATCCAAATTTTTTTCACATACATTCCTTAAACTCTTGAATAGCCTTTACCTCTGTCAATCCAGGAGGAGCACTGCTTTGAAGTACTAAATCCTGTTTATGTCTCTCTTTTTAATTCATAAAGTCTGACCAATGGCCCTGAGTTCAGGGAGAATACCTAGATTAAGACTAAGGCTCAGAGCTAAAACAGTATCCCATGTCCCTATCCCCATGCCACTAACTATAGTTTTCTTCTCAATGACATCACCTGAATGGATCTTCATTTTTCATTGCTGTTGTTCCGCCCTCAAAAACACAAAAATTTGAAAAGCAGTGTTATTATCAGACAGGATATTTCAAAGTGAAAATCAAAATCATGAATATAAGGACTAGAAAACCAAAGAGAAGATAATAAGGGCACACACATTTTTAGGAGTAGTATGGTAAGAAAGGCAGAAAGCAGATGTTCAAGAAATACATGGTGATTTGTAGATTGATAGATGGAGTACATCATTGGGTATGTCTAACATGTGTCAAGAGATGAGAAGAGCTCTCTGTTTTAAAACCTTGATCCACACTAATCATAGACTTATAAGATCTCAGAGTTGAAAAGGAATAGAGCAGTCATCTCACATCTTGCTATCTTCCCCTGAGCCAGTAATTCTTAACTGGAGTTTCATAACCCCTCACTACTCTTATTATCCCTTGCCGTAAACCAGTTTCAAGATATTAGACCCAAATGCCATAACACATTATGTTTTCCACTTACTATTCATTCTGTCCTTGAAAGTTAATTATATAGTTTCATTCTCTTTTTTTTTTTAATGCCCTGATCCAATTCCACAGTGTACACAAGTTGGCCCTGGCAGACTCCTCTGATCACTGAGTCTCAGAAGAATCTAAGGAGTGGGTAAAGGACTGTATATGATTCAACTCACTCAATGCAAGCATGATATCTCCCAGTCAAGGATGAGAAGGGCCAGGCTTTTAGAAAACTTGCAAAGTTAGAATAACTTTTTCAAAAATTATTTAGTACTTTATTTTTCCTCAATTACATGTAAAAACATTTTTAACATTCATTTTTCTTTAATTTTGAGTTCCAAATTCCTTCCCTCATTCCTTTTCCTCCCTTTCCCCCCATTGAGAAGGCAAGCAATTTGATATAAGGCTAAATATGTGTAGTTATGCAAAACATATTTCCACAGTCGTCATATTATGAAAGAAAACAGATAAAAAAAATCAGGAAAAACAGGTTAAAATAAAAGTATACTTCAATCTGCATTCAGATTCCATTAGTTCTTTCTCTGGGCATGGATAGCATTTTTCATCACAAGTCCCTCAAAATTGTCTTGGACCATTGTGTTGCTGAGAATAGCTAAGCCATTCAAAGTTCTTCGTTATACAATATTGCTACTACTATGTACAATGTTCTCCTATTTCTGCTTATTTCACTTTGCATCAGTTCATGTAAATATTTCTAGCTTTTTCCAAGAGCATCCTGCTTCGCATTTCTTATAGTACAATAGTATTTTGTCGCAATCATATACCACAACTTGTTAAACTATTCCTTAATTGATGGACATTCCTTCAATTTCCAATTCTTTGCCACCACAAAAAGAGATACTGTAATATTTTTGTAATTTTACTTTCTGCTTTTTTTTTAATCTCTTTAGGATACAGACCTAGTAGTGATATCACTGGGACAAAGGGTTTGCATAGCTTTATAGCTCTTTCAGTCTTGTTCCAAATTGGTCTACAGAATGGTTGAATCCACCAACGATGCATTTGAATCTCAAGTTTCCCATATACCCTCCAACATTTGTGATTTTCCTTTTCTTCCTTGTCATGTTAGCTAATCTGAAAGGTATGGGGTAGAAATTGAAGTTGTTTTAATTTGCATTTCTCTAATCAATAGTGATTTCAAGCATTTTTTTTTCATGTGACTACAGTTATCCCTTCCACATTGTGACTTTCCCCACCATGGTTTCAATAAATTGTGGTTTGGCATAAGAAATTAAAACGGAATTTGGGGAGACTTTTATGAAAGCTACAGACAATGCACAAAGGCCAGCAGAAGACACAGAAAAAGTTTAGAAACACAGAAATATATAAAATATATGTACAGTATTGTATAATATAAACATATTTTATCTTTTAATACCACAAATATATGCAATTTCTTTTTTAAAGTTAAAATTAGCAAAAAGAACACAAAAGCCAGCAGATGACACAAAAAGGTTACTACCTTTAATGGGGATTTTCTAGATTATCATGGTGCTTCACCCCCAACTCGTACAATGTGTAATAGATAGCAGTATAGATGGCTTTGATTATTTTGTCTGAAAATTGTCTGTTCTTATCCTTTGAACATTTGTCAATTGGGTATTGGCTTTTATATATATATATATAAATTTAACTCAGTTATCTATATATTTGAGAAATGAGGGCTCTATCAAAGAAAGTTGCAGTAATATTTTTTTACATTTATGATTACTAACTATATTTCCCTCCATCCTATTCCCTACCCCTGTCATTTATCTTACTCTCTCTTTTTCTCTTTCACCTTGCTTATCCTCAAAAGTGTTTTGTTTCTGACTACTGCCTCTTCAAATCCACCCTTCCTTCTATCAGTCCCACATTATCCCCTTTCTCTCCTATTTTCTTATAGGGTAAGATAAATTTCTATACACAACTGAATATGTATGTTATCCCCTCTTTGAGAAAATTCCAATGAAAGTAAGGCTCACACACTATCCACCCACCCCCACCAACTTCCCCCATCTTCCCCACTGTAAAAACTCTTTTTGGCCTCTTTTATGTGAGATAATTTACCCCCATTCTACTGTTCCCTTTCTGTTTCTTCCAGTGCATTCCTATTTCTCACTTCTTAATTTCATTTTATATATTCAACTCATACCTAGGCCCTCTGTCTTTGTATATTCCTTCTCATCTTCCCATGTAGGAATGTAAACAGTTTAACCTTTTGGAATTCCTTATGGAATGTGTTCTCTTTCCTGTTTACCTTTTTATGCTTCTCTTGAGTCTTGTATTTGAAAATTCAATTTTCTGTTTGTCTCTGGTCTTTTTATCAGGAATGCTTCAAAAGCCTTTATTTCATTGAATGACCATTTTCCCCCAAAAGAGTAAATTCAGCTTTGCTGGGTAGTTAATTCTTGGTTGTAATCTTAGTTCTGTTGCTTTCTTGAATATCATATTCCAAGCCCTCCAATCCTTTTTATGTAGAATCTCCTAAATTTTGTATTATCCTGACTGTGGCTCATGATATTTGAATTGTTTCATTTTGGCTGCTTGCAATATTTTCTCCTTGATCTGGGTGTCCTAGAATTTGACTACAATGATGTAATATAATTACATAATAATATAATTCCTGGGAATTTTCATTTTGGGATCTCTTTCAGGAACTGATTGGTGGATCCTTTCAATTACTACTTTACCTTCTGGTTCTAGAATTTCAGAGCAGATTTCCTGGATAATTTCTTGAAATATAGTATCTAGAATTTTTGTTTTTTTAATCATGGTTTTCAGGTAGTCCAGTAATTGTTTAAATGATCTCTCCTGGTTCTATTTTCCAGGTCAGTAGCTTTCAAATTTTTTCAGAATTCAATTTCAAAATATTCAAACGTTTTCAAATTATTTCAAATAATGAGATATTTAACATTTTCTCCTATTTTGTCATTTGTTTCATTTTATTTTATAGCTTTTTGATGTCTCATGGAATCAATCATTAGTTTCTACATCCCCAATTCTAATTTTTAAGGGATTATTTTCTTCAATGAACAGTTGTATTTCCTCTTCCATTTGGCCATTTCTACTTTTTAAGGAGTTCTTTTCTTCAGTAAATTTTTGTGCCTCTTTTAACATTTGGTCTCTTCTGTTTTAAGGTATTATTTTCTTTACTATTTTTTCTGCTTCCTTCACCAAGCTATTGACTCTTTTTTTTTTTCATTATTTTCTTGCATCAATGTCATTTCTTTTCCCAATTTTTCCTCTACCTCTTATTTGATTTTTTAAATCATTTTTGCATTCTCCCAGGAATTCTTTTTGGGCTTGAAATCAATTCACATTTTTCTTTGAGGCTTTGGATGTGGTTTTGATTTTTTTGTCTTCTTCTGAGTTTGTGTTTTGATCATCCCTGTCACCATAGTAATTTTCTATGGTTCAGATCTTTTTTGTTGTTGTTATTGTTCTTTGCTCATTTTCCCAGACTGTTTCTTGACTTTTAATGTTACATTAAAATTGGTCTCTGCTCCCAGGGTAAAGGGGCCATGGTCCCAAGCTTCAAGTTTTTTGTGCAGCTGTTTTCAGAGCTAGTTCTGGAGGTCTGTAAGCTTTTAGTTCATTCAAGGTAGGATGTTCTAAGGAGAGGTGTGTTTACTATACTCTTGAGTTGTGCTCTGTTTTGTAGGGCATGCAAGCATTCATTTACTGCCTGGAACTGTGACCAGAGTCTCTACACCTCCATGGCTGCAAAATCTGGTGGGCTAGTGCTCTTCCTCACACTGGGAATGGGACCAAGACCCAGATCTGAGTATGGGCAATGGAATAGAGTCCTGCACCCAGTACAAGCAAAGGGATTCCTGTAATCATCTTCTGACCAACTACCCAAACCCCTTACCATCTGTGGACTAACAGCTTGAGAATTAGCTACAGTCACACCTGATTCAGTCACTCCACCCCAAGACCTGTTCCTAGTTTGCTGGGATGATGTCTGTGCCAATGCTGGACTACACTTCACTCTCATCCTTGTGTGACACACCTTTCCTCTTGGCCTTCTAAGTCATCTCAGACTCCAAAATTGTTTCATCTCATCCTTTTATGGTTTCTGTCACTCCAGAATTTGTTTTGAGGTATTATTTTAAATTGTGTGGAGGGGAATTTGGAATACCTCAATCAAAGCCTTGCCTTTTCTCTGCCATCTTGGCTCTGCCCCTAAAACTAACTTTCATCTTTTCTGAAACCATGTCCCTACTTGGACAAAAAAATATGCAAACTCCCTCAGCTCCTTTCTTCCATTCCTCAAAATTTCTCAATTTCATTATTGGCTCTTTCCTTTTCTTCCCTCTAGACATGGAGAAAGAGATATTCCTACTCCTTTCTTCTTTGGGGGATTTTTGGGGGGTTTTTTGTTGTTTTGTTGAGGAGGGAAAGCAAGGCAATTGGGGTTAAGTGACTTGGCCAAGGTCACACAGCCAGTTAAGTGTCAAGTATCTGAGGCCAAATTTGAACTCAGATCCTCCTAACTCCTGGGCCAGTGCTCTATTCACTGTGCCACCTAGCTGCCTCCTTTTCTACTCCTTTTTAAGGATATTCTCTCAACCAACATGCTTCATATCTCCTTCAGAATCTCATTCTAGTAGTCATTCTCCTTCTCACTGCAGCCTTCTTATCACCTGCCATACAAAGAAGTCCGTGTCTTCACAATTCTAAAAAGAATCTTCCTTTGACCAACTACTCATTCAAATGACCATATTCTGTTCCTCCAACTCCTCTTTATTGCTAAACTTCTCAATATATCATTTATACCAATATCAACAAATTCTCACCATACGAAATGTACTTTGAGAAACTACTTCCTCAAAGATCATCAATATTGTTCTTATTACCAAATCTAATGGTTTTTTAAAGTTCTCTCCTTCCTTGACCTCTCTCAGGCATTTTACAATATTTGCTACCCTAATCCTTGAAAACACTCTCCTCCCCCTAAGTCTAAGACACTGCTCTCACACCACTAACATCCGATTACTTTTTTTTTAGTTTTTAATTAATTTTTTATTTAGACTCAAATACCTGAACACAAATACAGAATAGAGAAAAGAAAGCAATATCATAAATTTCAATATTGGAACTTAAACATAAAGAAAGAAAAGGATAAAAGCATGTCATGTGCATAGCAGAACATAATAGAAGATTCAGAATATGTAACAACAAATTTCATTTCAAGAAAGCCTATATGATAAATATGACACATTGTATTGAGAGCTGTCCTTCTTTTCTTTGTTTCCTTGTAAGTTTTCTTTCTTTCTCTGATATGTACTTTTTACTTTGTCCTTTTTTTTTGCCCTTTCTCTCCCCCCCCCCAGAAGACTACAATTAAGTGTGGATATATTACTCTATACAGATATATACATACACATATACATATATACATACATACATAGAAATATACTTTCACTAACAAATTTTTCTCCTGATCTTTGTTTTCATGTTTGTGCATACCTCTTGTTCCTGTCCCTCCTTACTCCTCTACTTTACTTCTACTCAGCACCTTGCCCTCCTATTACTTAGCTTGTCCCTCTTCAATGATCCCTCCCTGTCCTCCTATTCACATAAATCTAAACACCCTTTTGTAGCTCCTTATAACCTATTCCCTCACCCATCCCTCTAAAGATCCCTCCCTTATCCTCTTCCCCCTCCCTATCCTCTCATCATTTTATTTCTTCTGAATTTAGAAAACTTTTATACTCCTATATGTGTGTGTATGCATGCATGTATGTATGTGTAAATATGTGTGTGTATTTTTCACTTTTAAACCCACTCCCGATGAAACTAAGTTACCAGAACTACAAGTCCTCCTCACCCATCTAATTGTTCTCTATTGATTCTTCCTCTTGCAATTCATTTATATAAAATAATTACTCTTTTTAGCTGTTTCTAAATGGTCTTACTTTTTAAAGTCATATCACACTCAAGTCTACCCCAATCTTTCTTACAAACTACTCAATTACTAATGACAATCTTAGACATATATACATTTTACATATATAAAAAGTAAACAATTTGTCCATGTTGAATCCTTTGTTATTAGTTACATGTGCCTTATGTTTCTCTTTACTCTTGTATGTCAAATCTTCTATTAAGCTCAGTTGTTTGATTGTTTTCTTTAACAAAGTCTTGAAATCTGTCAGTTGATCAAATGTCAATTTTTTTTTATTCATGATTAAGCTTAACTTTGTTGAGTATATTTTTGGCCAGAACCCCAGTTCTTTTGCTCTTTGGTATATAGTGTTCCAAGACCTGCAGTCCATTAGTGTATATACTGCTAGGTCTTGTATGATTCCAATTGTGGCACCATCATATTTAAGTTGATTTTTTCGTGTTGCTTTTAATATTTTCTCCTTGAACTGGGGGTTTTGGAATTTGACTATAATATTCTTATGAGTTTTCCTCGTAGGATCTCTTTCAAGTGATCTTCAATGGATTTTTTCTATTTCTACTTTCCCTTCCTTGTTCTAATGCTTCACGATAATTTTCCTTAATTATTTCTTGTATTATTGTATCAAGATTATTTTTTTAGCATAACTTTCAGGTAGCCCAGTTATTCTTATGCTTTCTCTTCTTGATCTGTTCTCCAGATAGTTGTTTTTCTTATAAGATGTTTTATTTTCTCTTCTATTTTTTTATTTTTCATATCTTGTTTAATTACTTCTTGATCTCTTATAATTTCACTGGCTTTACTTTGCCCAATTCTAATTTTCAAAATGTCATTTTCTTCCTTTAGATTCTGGATCTCAGGGGTGGCCAGGTGGCTCAGTGAGTAAGAGCACTGGCCCCAGAGTTGGGATGACCTGGGATCGAATCCGGGCTCTGATACTTAGCACCACACCCAGAAATAACTGGCCATGCAACCTCAAGCAAGTTACTTAACCCCGAATGCTTAAACAAAAAGGATTCTGGATCTCCTTTTCTACTTGGATGACTTTCTTCTCATAATCTTCTTGTTTTTCTTGGATTTTTCTAATTTTTTTTTATTTTCCTCCATCGCTCTCATTTGATTTTTAAAGTCTTTGCACAGGTGACCATTTGACATTGTTCTTTGGGGTACAAGAGTGTTTATCTGCTTCAATATCTTCTTCTCAAGATGAACCCATCTTCTCTATTTCCATAATAATAATAGTCCCTCTTGACCCTTTCCCATCTAGCTTGGAACCAAAGTCAAACCTCCAAAGTCCTGTAAATGCCCACAACAAGGGGCAGCTGGCGCCACTGCTTCTGCTCTCACTGGGTGTGTGCTGGTTCCTTCTTCCCCCTCCCCCCACACTCCCTGAAGTACAGCTGGGTCTGGAATTCCCTGTCAGCAGAGGTTCCCTCTATCTTCCTGGCTCAGACTCCCAACTCCTCTCAATATCCCAGGGGACAAAGTTCCTGTGGTTGATGCTGAGACAGCCTCCAAACCCAGTTATCAGGGTTTGCCACTTGTTGTTTAAGGGCCTTGAGGCTTGTTTTTAAACCAGGACCCTAGCCTGGAGGTGTTTACTCTTCTTTGGGACCAAACCTCATCCTGGGATTTTTCTTCTGATCTTCCCAAATTGCCCCAGGGAGCAATTGTGTTGTGCCCCTATTCTTATTTATTTTTACCTTCACTTTTTTCACTCTAAGTAGCTATTTTATCTCTTTTGTAGGGAAAAATCTTGAGAATTTAGAATTTTCTGACCTACTCCACCATCTTCCCAGAATCCTTTCCAGTTTCTGATTCTTTACCCTGTTACAGAGACCTTAAGTTGACTCTTCCCCAAAGTTTTACCCTTGATCCACTTTTCTTCTCTCTATACACTTTCTCCCTTAGCAACCTCATTTAATCCCACATCGTTAACAATGACTTCTGCAGATAACTTCCAAATCTATATATCCAGTCCTGACCTCTATTATGAGCTGCAGACCTATTCCTCCAAGTACCAGAGAAATCTCCAGATTGATCAGATGAAATGAAATGACAAAGTATTTGTCACTCCTTCACTGTCATTATGAATTCCATTAACCTCAAGATAAAAATTCAGCTTTCCTTGCAAGCATGGGAGGATTGTGAAAATAGGATGTGAAGATCTGGTGGAGATGGCATGGCTTGGTCAAGTTACATTTGAAAGAGCACCCAAATGGAAGGTCCAGATGGGAGTTCTAATCTTGACACTTTCACTGACTGCTTTTTTGACATGGAGAAAATCAGCTAATTTCTTTAGGTCTCAGTGTCCTCATCTGTAAACTGGAAATAGGAACACCTGATTCCCTGTGGTTTACCAAGAGGATCAAATAAGATAAAGCAGATGACATCACTTTAAAAAGTACAAAGCGAAATGCAAATGTGAGATAGCATGTATTGCTGTAGGTAGTTCAGGGCCCAGGAACAGCAGTTAGAGGTCAGTGGGCAGAATCCTCTTTAAGAATCTGTAGCTTGGGGGAAGCTAGGTAGCACAGTGAACACACTGGCCCTGGAGTCAGGAGGACCTGAGTTCAAATCCAGCCTCAGACACTTGACACTTACTAGCTGTGTGACATTGGGCAAGTCACTTAACCCCAGTTGCCTTGCCTTCCCCCCTCCAAAAAGAAAAAAAAAAAGATTCTGTAGCTTGAGAAGCAACTAGAGGCAGCTAGGTGGTACAGTAGAGTGCAAGACCTGGAGTCAGAAAGGCCTGAGTTCAAATTTGACCTCAGATGCTTACTAGCTAGGTGACCCTGGACAAAGTCACTGAACCCTGTTTGCCTCAGTTTCCTCATCTGTAAGAAGACCCAGAGAAGGAAATGGAAAATCACTAAAATATCTTTACTAAGAAAACCCCAAATGGGATCACAAAGGGTTTGACACAACTGAAACAACAAGCTCAAGAAAACTCAACCAAGGAAATGACTATGCAATGTGTGTCTAATTAAGCCCAAGGTCTGTGGGAGATGAGCTTTCATTCATTGAATTAGGTGCAGTCACACTGCTGACACCTTTCAAACACAGCAATGGAAATTTTCAAATCCAGCTGGAATCCAGTAGGTAGCCACTACACAGTTAAACACTGGTTTTCAGGTCACAGAAACGGCTCTGGTTCTATAGCTAAATACAGCCATTCGCCATGCAGCTAGGAGCAGCAAAGGCACATTGGAAAGAGATCCTGTGACATAGCAGGGTTCCCTAACATGCTGGGGATGATAGATGGCCATTCATGCCCCTCGCAGAATGATGCTACTTCTCCAAATGGGAAGCGTCGTGTGTGGCTATCAATATCTTACATTGAAATATTGGCTTCTGTCATTGATGCCTGTATTTTAACCCACTCTGGTACTGGAAAATTATTTTTATTCAGGTGACATCTCTGATAAAGAGCCCATCAATAAATATTTTCTGCTTGAGAAATGTGTTCAACCAGCTCAGAGCAATAGGAAAACCATCCTTTGTGTGACTGGCCTGGGAGCTTTAACAGAAAATAGAAAGTCATGTGGAGTCATTATTGGTTTGTTTCCCCAGCTCACAAGGGTCCTGACTTTATTTGGTGTCTGCATGGCTCTTGAGAATTGGCTAGTATCTGCAGAGCGCTGCCATACAAAGGAGAGTCTCCTTGTCCATCAGGGACATAACAAAAGAAAGGAGACATTAACTCTGTGGAAGATTTTCCTAGGAATAAGGATTATTTAAGAGTGGAATGGGTTAGAGGGCATATTCAATGATAATTCCAGTCTGATTAGTTCTAATTCAGAATGAGAAGCTTGGAAAATACTGTATCAGTATAACATTAAATGATACTATATTATCCCTATTACAGAGATCCTTTCCTAAACCAAACTTTGAAAAAGAAATTTAAAAAAATTGACAACTACAAAGAAAAATTTTGAAGATGATAGACTTAAAGACAACATAAGCAAAATGTCATATCCATTTTAGATAACTTGACAGCCATTTCCGTTGGAAAGCTGTGAGTACCTGTTGCCATCACTGGCTATAGATTTGATTGAATAGTGAAAATTATAGACAATAATCAAAGACTTCCACTGCAAGCTTAAATAATTCAGCTTACAGTTCAATGTTGTTTTGTTGGTCCTATATTTATGATACATCCAGAACCTTTCTTATCAAAGAGCATTGAGTTACTACTCAAATTCTCTTCACATGAAGATAGATACTTCAAAATCTCTAGGATACTTGATTGCATTGTGACGAGAATGACCTCTGCTAACATAGATCATAGTCCCTTTACAACATAGTAGTTTATCTTCAACAATTATGCTGACCAAAAATGTCTCTACCCCACGTCAGAAATCTCTGTGTATAAGACTTCTCTGGGAAAAAAAAAACAGTATTTGAGGGGTGGGATGGAGAGAAGAACAGGGATACTGAAGGGAAGACGAGTGTGCAGGTGGCAACATGCCATGAGTGCAGTAATTCCATGAGAAGAGAAGTGATTCCCAGAGAATACATTGCACACTCCCATGAGAATCAGAGAATCAGAGGCCCCCAGAAAAGAACCATTACACAATGGGGTGACTGGCTTAGGTGGTAGCCCCCTATGATGGCATGAGTGAATAAAGCACCACCAGGTAAAATGCAGGGAAAAATACACTTCTATGTCGGCTCTGCCCTATGGACCAATAGCTGAAGAGCCTTGTTGAGCAGCCATATTGATCTTTGAACAATAGACACACAATCAGTCATTACCAGACACTGTACTCAAATCCTTTTCTTATCTAGCAGAACTATTCCAGGGGTCATCTCCATTGCACAAGGAATAATGACAAAAACTGGACCTCTGATTTTGAGAGGGAATTCCCTGGTGAAGAAAGTCACTGTCAGTGCAGGCCAGTAATGTATGAAATATCAAATACCAAATAGAAATGAATGCTCCTAATCCATACATTAGGATCCCCAAAAGTTACATATGGATTTAACTTTGAAATATAATGCCACATATGTTTTATTGTGTTTTTGTTCATTTTGTTAAACATTTCCCAATTACATTTTAAATGGGCCACTGGCTGTGTGCTTGAAACCTCTGGTCTAGAACATTGAAATAGTAAGGGACCTGCCCAAGGTCACACAGGTACTATGTGGAACAGGCAAGATCTGAACCCAGGTCTTCCTTACTTCAAGACCGGTTCTCTAACCATTAGGCCATGTTGCCTCTTACCTCTTTTATTGCACAATGACACAATAGATCAGGATTGTAAATGGTCTTGATGGCTAATTTTATAATACAATCATTACTATTCAGTACAGAGTAGATACTTAAAGTTCTTCTTTCCTAGTTACTAAAATAAGTTAGATCTGAGATCTTGAGAAATTGTGCCTGGGTTAAACTTTTTCTCAGTTCTAATAAACAGATGCCTATTAAAAGTAATAACCAATATGCCACTGTTCTTCTCTGTATGCATACATATATGTGTATAGATATATACATATATATGTAAATACAGAGAAAGTAATATATATATATATATATATATATATGTGTGTGTGTGTTAAAATTGAAGGAAAAAAGGAAGTTGGTCTGCAGATGAATTGAAAAATAACTGATTTTCTGCAATTATATGTACACAATTATTATGACCAACTGGAAATTTTCACCTCAAAATGGGAAAAAAAAAACTTATCCAGTTCCTCCTTTCTGAGCAAAATATAGGAGAAAATCCACATGAAAGAGACCTAAAAGCCTTCCATGGTTCTGACTGATGGTTCTCAGGTCAGGGAATGAGGAAGTCTTAGCTGGAAGATTCCTGTATACCGTGTTTCCCCGATAATAAGCCCTCCCCCGAAAATAAGCCCTATTGAGATCGCTACTGTAGTGAAGGTGATCCTCTGCGCTACATGCTACATTACAGTACCCTCTATGCACCCCCCCACTGTGAAACACACGCTGCGCTCCGAGCTGCATCCAATCAGAGCTGCAGCAGTGAGCGCGTCATCCTGTTCTTCCCCAGTGATTTGCTTATTGAATAAAGGTACATTTTTTGTTCACATTTACCTGTTTATTAAAATTGCCGTCAATGTTCATTAAAATAAGCCCTCCCCTGAAAATAAGCCCTCTGGTGTTTTTCTGTCCAAAAAATTTAATAAGACAGTGTCTTATTATCAGGGAAACATGGTAGCTCAGCTGAGGGACCTGAGACAGAAGACATTGTCCAGATCAAAATCAAAGGTCAGTACCAGAATTTGAGAAGCTAGGTGGTACAGTAACTAGAGCACTGGGCCTGCAGTCAGAAAGACCTGAGTCCAAATTCAGCCTCAGACACTTACTAGCTATGTGACGTCATTTGAGCAAGTCACTCAACCCTGTTTACCTCAGTTTCCTCATTTGCAAGCTGAACAACATCAGGATCAAAGGACAAAGAGATGGGACCTTAGGTGAGACTGAAAGACTTGATAACTGTATCACAGATAGTGTGAGTTTAGGAACAGTTTATACATATTGTAGTACTCAATTTCTTCATGCTTTTATGACCATCCACATGAGTCACGTCCTACCTTCTGGTTTTCCCTAAATTCACAGCAGCTGAATGCCTCTCCTGCCACTGATAGCAGCTTTGTTCTTTAAGAATTGGCTATTTCTATGTAGCAACAGAGAAAAAGGACAGATTTGTTCATTGGACAAGTTTGTTTCCTCCTATTTTTTCCGAAGACATTTCCTCCTAAACCTTTTATTCTTTCCCCAAAGCAAAAGCATTTAATGAAAAAGTTCAGTGAGAAAGGTAAGAATAAAACATTTTATTCATGAACCAGAAGCAAATTCTCCCACAAATATACCACAACTAATACCATCAATAAGAAACCTAGAAAACAAATACAGAAGATTATATGTTTGTAGCCAGATTGCATAATTGGAAGAGCATGCATCTAGGGAAATTACCGTGACTACGTTGTACCTAGTCTCTGAAATTTCTTAAAGTTAATATGAACATTTGTTGCTCAGTCATTTCAGTCATGCCTGACTCTTCATGACTCCATTTGGGGTTTTCTTGGCAGAGATACTGGAGTGGGCTGCCATTTCCTTCTCCAGCTCATTTTACAGATTAGGAAACTGAGGCAAACAAGGGTTATGTGACTTGCCCAGGGTCATATACCTAGTAAGTGTCTGAGGCCAGATTTGAAGCCAGGAAGAGGAGTATTTCTGACCACAGGCTCAAACTGTACCATTTATGAACATAAACTCCTTCTAAAAAAATTTCCTGTTCACTGTATATATGGCACTGTGCTAGGCTCTTTGTTCAGTTCACAGATCTGCTCATATTTTTATTGATATAAATCTTGTTCTAACACATTAACCAAGTATGTTATAATCACATGCTTTGGGGCTGCCAATTCAATCAACAAGCATCTATTATCCAACTCTTCTGTGTTCAGCACTGTTGAACTAGACTTCATGGGAGTCATAAAAGAAATACAAGGCCTAGTCCTGCAGAAAAAGTATAAGCTAAAATATCAAAGTGTGCACAGTTGGAACAAACAATAAGACAATATTTTTATTACTAAATTGGGTTAGATTATGACAATTATTGATGGGGAAAACAATTTATGTGGGCCATTTTGATTTGATTTCTTCATTATTTTTAAGCTTCCCTGATCCTTCCTCCCAATCCATTCATCCACTGAAATTTTGGAAATGACTGGCATTTAATGAGAGGATTGCCATACCAGACTAATCTCATTTCCTTTTTCACAGAGTTTCTAGATTGAATTCTAACTAGTTATTTGACAAAGCCATTCACAGTGTTCTTACAGAAAAAAAATTGAGAGATATAGACTGGACGATGGCATAGTTATTTAGATTTGGAATTTGCTGACCAATCAGACCTAAGATCATTGATGTCAGCCTGGAAATGGAGCTCTAATAGTGTGATGCAGGTCCTTTTCCGTTCAACATATTTATCAATTACTTAGACAAAGGACACAAAACTGAAAGGAATATATTAGATAATAGGAAGAAGATATGAAAAGACTGTGTGAAATTCTATGGGGATCCATGTGAGATCCTGCACTTGAATTCAAGAAAATCAGCTGCCTAAAGAAAAGATGACAAATCAGTATGGTATTGTATTGGATTGGCATCAGTATCAAGGTCTAAATATTATCTCTGCCATCTCTTGCCATCTTAGTCGAGATACTCACTTCTCTTAAACTGTTTCTCCATTATAAAATGAGGTATTTGGACTAGATCAGGGCTTCTTAAGCTTTTTTTTTACTCGCGACCCTTTCAGCGTTTCTTAAACTGTGAGTCACAACCAGTTTAAGAAGTGCTGGACCAGATGACTTCTAAAGTCCCTTCCAGCTCTAAATTTATAATGCTATAATTTATAACTATAGCAGTCTTGATTATGTACCATAAGAATCCTATGAAATCTACAGTATTTTTTGCAACTTTGCATTATCATGGGACTGATCCAACTTTGTATTTTTCTGTATTTATAAAACACAAAGAATACAGTATTTGATTCCTATGCTGTGATTGGTCATGTTAGAGTGCTGGTTCTCTACTGGGCCATTCCTTGTACTTTAAAGTAGTTGCCACATTTTTATTGATTCACGAGGCTACTTGTATAAGTCCTCACAGGTATTTATACCTTGAATTACTTCAGGCAGGACCTTTTTTAGACCTAACTATAACTCTATGCATTTCCCAATTAGTGAATGTTCTTCTTTATCATAGCATTTAAGAATTCTGGGACCTCAGTAAGTAGCACATATTCCTACCTATGCCCTTTGCAAAATTGCCTAATTTCAATAGTTAGCCATGAGAGAGGGAGCAGGTTCTTTGACCCAGGACTGTAAATGTAATATTAATCAATGCAATCTTTAATATCTAGAACCAGAAATGTTACAGTCCCATTCTCTGTTCTTGTGAGACCTTATCTGTAGTAGCCGCTAATTCTGGGTACTACATTTTAGAAGAAAAATTGACAAATTGAAAGGTGTCTATCCAGTCTTTTTCAATTATGTCGGACTCTTCATGATACTCTTTGGGATTTTCTTGGCAAAGATACTGGAGTGGTTTGCCATTTCCTTCTCCAGCTTATTTTACAGGTGAAAAAATTGAGGCAAACAGGTTTAAGTGACTTGCCCAGAGTAAGTGTCTGAGGCTGGATTTGAATTCATGTCTTTCTGACTAGGCTCAGCACTCTATCTACTGTGCCATCTGCTAACACCTAAAGAAGGACAATGGAGAAGGTTGAAAGATTCTCTAACCATATCATTTGTAGATCAGCTGAAGGACTTGGGGATGAATAAAGGGTCTCCTTTAATTTAGAGAAGAGATGACTTAAGTGGCATGTAGTGGCTGTCTTTGAGTACTTGAAGAATTAATATCTGGAAGAAGCATTCAACTTGTGCTCCTTGGCCAAAAAAGGCAGAAATAGGAATGACAGGTGGCATTTGTAGAATGTTCAATTTTGACTCCATATAAGAAAAAAAGTCTTCCTAATAATTAGAGCCATCAAAGAAGTAGAATGGGGTGCTTTTACCCTACTTTATACTCCCAGTGCTTAGCACAGGATTTGACACATAGTAAATGTTTAATAAATGCTTTGTGACTTCAAAAGGTAGTAAGTTCCCCATTACTAGAGGTCTTCAAACAGAGACTAGAAGATCAGTTATCAGGATATTGTAGAAATAATTCATGCTCTGTACATAGGTTGGACTAGATGATCCCAAGATCCCTTCTGAAACCATAATTCTATTATTCCATGATTTATTCTTGTAGTCAGTATCACTCCCAAGATAAATATCTTTAAAATTCTTCCCTCTTTATGAGTATATACTGGTGTATCTGTTAGTACCACCACTAATCCAGAAGGAATAAATGACCTTTAATTCTGCTAACACCAAATCTGGTCTAATAACATTGTGAAATTAGTGATGTTTACATTTGGTGTCCTCTGTTTTGCTTTCCTGTTCTTCCTCTTTGCATCACACACACACACTCACACACACACACACTACCATCACCACCACCACCACAGCATCTCCTGCCCAATTTTTTTAAAATTTATTTTATAGATAAATTCCATTTAAAGTTACTGTCGACAGTATAAAATATCTGGGTGTCTACCTGCGAAAACAAACCCAGGAACTATATAAACACAATTGCAAAACACTTTTCACACAAATAAAGTCAGATCTAAATAATTGGAAAAACATCAGTTGCTCATGGGTAGGCCAAGCTAATATAATAAAAGTGACAATTCTACCTAAATTAATTTACTTATTCAGTGCCATACCAATCAAGCTATTTTATAGAGCTAGAAAAAATCGTATAAAATTCATCTAGAAGAACAAAAGTTTCAGAATAACAAGGGAATTAATGAAAAGAAATGCTAGGGAAGGTGGCCTAGGCATACCAGACCTTAAATTGTACTGTAAAGCTGCAAATGTCAAAATCACTTGGTACTGGCTAAGAAATAGAGGAGTAGATCAGTGGAATAGGTTGCGTACACAAGACATAGTAGTCAATAATTATGGCAATCTACTGTTTGATAAATCCAAAGACTCCAGCTTCTGGGACAAGAACTCACTACTTGAGAAAAGCTTCTGGGAAAACTGGAAAATAGTATGGCAGAAACACAGCATTTGACACCATATACCAAAATAAAGTCCAAATGAGTTCATGATTTAGGTACAAAGGCTGATACTATAAACAAATTAGAGAAACAAGGAATAGTTTGTCTATCCAATATATGGAAAATGGAGCAATTTATGACAGAATAAGAGATAGAGAACATTATGAAATGCAAAATGGTTTTTTATTGCATTAAATTGAAAAGTTTCTGAACAAACAATACCAGTACAACCAGTATTAGAGGGAAGCAGAAAAATAGGAAAGAATTTTTACAACTAGTATCCCTGACAAAGGCCTCATTTCTAAAACATATAGAGAACTGAGTCAAATTTACAAGATTGCAGGTCATTCCCCAATTGATAAGTGGTCAAAGGATATGAACAGGCAGTTTTCAGAGGAAGAAATTTAATGTATTTATAGTCATATGAAAAAAATGCTTTAAATCACTATTGATTACAGAGATGCAAATCAAAATAACTCTGAGGTACCACATCACACCTATCAGATTGGCTATCATGACAAAACAGGAAAATGATAAATGTTGGAGAGGATGTGGGAAAGTTGGAACACTGATTCATTGTTGGTGGAACTGTGAGCCAATCCAACAATTCTGGAGAGCAATTTGGAACTATGTCCAAAGGGTTATAAAAATGTGCATATCCTTTGATCCAGAAATACCACTTCTAGGGTTGTATCCCAAAGAGATCATAAAAATGGGAAAAGGACCCACATATACAAAAATATTTATAGCAGCTCTTTTTGAGATGACCAAGAACTGGAAATTGAGGGGATCATCAATTAGGGAATGGCGAAACAAGTTGTGGTATGTGAATGTATATGAATGCAATATGAATATGAATGGAATACTATTATGCTATAGGAAATGATGAACAGGTGGACTTCAGAAAATCCTGGAAAGAATTATATGAACTGATGCTGAGTAGAGTGAGCAGAACCAGGAGAACATTGTACATAGTAACAGCCACAGTCTGCAAGGATTGATTTTGATAGACTTAGTGCTACCCAGCAATGTAAGGATCTAAAACAATTCCAAAGGACTCATGATGGTGTATGCTAACCTCCTCCAGAGAAAGAACTATGTAGTCAAAATGCACAGGGAAGCAGACTATTTTTTTTATTTTGTTTTGTATTTTCTTTATCATGTTCTCTCCCATTCATTATAATTCTTTTATGCAACATGACTAATGTGAAAATGTGTTTAATAGGAATGTATGTGTTGAGTCATATCATATTGCCTGCCATCTTGGAGAAGGAGAGGCAGAAAATTTCAAATTTATGGAAGTAAATCTTGAAAACTAAAAATAAATAAATTAATAAATTTTTAAAATTAAAAAAATAGTTTATAGATGTATAGAATGATTTTACATATATATGGCTATATATACTTATCTGTGTTTAATATATTCAATTTTTTTCCAGTGCTCTCATACTAACCATTATGTTAGAAAATCAACTTGAATAAGTTCATTCACACTAATACATCAAAGACATCATGTGTGTATCCATCTCAGGAAAGAATCTTAATATATTTAAAAGAGACTGCAAGAATAGGATAACATTAACACAAATGAATGAAATAGTCCCTTCAAACAATACGAAGAGGTTGTTAGAGCTGGTAGGGATTTCAAAGGTCCTCTAACAGAACAACATGCCATCCACTCCCCAAAACATGCACATATTGTGTGGGCACAAACACACACACCATTTTGAGATGTGGAAAATGATGCCTAGGAAAAGGGAAATGATCTTCCAAAAGTCACACAGTTAGTAAATGGCAGGCACAAAACTTAAACCCAATTCTTCTGACCTCCAAGGCAAACAATCTTTCTATTGCATCATACTACCTCCAATAAAAGACATAAAATAATGATGATAATAATAGCAGCTAGCCTTTGTATAGAACTTCAAGGTTTGCAAATCACTTTATGAACATTATTTCATTTTATCCTCACAAGAACGCTGAGAGGTAGGAGTTATTATTTACCCATTTTACAGATGAAACTGAAGCAAAAGTTAAGCGATTTACCCAAGATCACACAGCTCATAAGTGTCTGAGGCTGGATTTGACCTCAGATCTTCCTGACTTCAGGTCCAGTATTCTATCCACTGCACCTCCTAACTGCCTCTAATAAATTATCATAATGGCAGCAAACTCAGAGTTGTACCACTGATCAAAATTTCCTAACAATGCAAATACCTCCTTATAATTACCCTTTGAATATTAGAAATTGTTGATAGTTTAAATGCAGCAGTGACAATCAAGAAAAATTAGATTCCTTGAGGAGAATAACCATTTTTAATGGAGGAAATCATGTTCATTAATTGAAAAACCTATCTTTGTTCTTCTCGCTCAATAGTAAACATCCAAGATAATAGTTTGGTTTATTTCAAAAGGTGATAACCCTGGAAGGAACTATTTCACTAGTCACTATTTTATTGTTTGTTATTTCATTATTGAGCAGGTTTAGATATACAGGAATGGATAATGCCACTTGCTTATTACTTTTTGAGTGGTATAAACTGGAATGTGGGAAGGAAGTAAACCTAGATAAAGGGAGTAATCATTCAAAGATGGCACTCTCCTCATTCTATTTGGCTCCTTGTTTTCATATATTTAGAGCTAGAAGGGCACTTAGGAATTATTTCATTCAATATACTCCTTTTACAGATGAGGAAACTGAGGTGACCCAGAAAAGTAAAATGACACTCAAAATGACCAAGGTCCAAAGGTAAGATTTGAACCCATGCCCCTGAATTCCAAATATAGTTCTCTTTCCACTGCATCATATCTTCAATAAAATCATTTTGAAAATGAAAAAGCCATTGTGAGTTTCCACAACAAGCAATTGCATCATTAATGTCATCTTCACAAATATTTTAATTTTCTCTATAAGAACATTAAAGCTTTTGTTACTTCAAAAAGTCAAAAAAGCTTGTTTGTGAAATGTCATTCATATATTTACTTGGCATAAATCTGAGGATGTGGCAAAAAAAATAGTAACGTGAAAAAATAGGTTTTTTATATTTTTGAAGGGTGATTTATGATTTAATTCTTTTTTAGGATGAAAAGCAAATTAGTTAAGCTATAATATCACATGGTTTGCATTTTGCTTGAAATTAGTCATGTTAGTCCCTTTTGTGCTTTATTAATTCAGATAAATCCTTGGTAATATTGCCTGTGAGTGACATGCCAGCCTATGGAATTATATATGTGAACACAAGGCCAAACTCATAGTTATTCCCCGGCGACTAAAGGTGAAAAGGTTCCTAGTAAATCAGGTTACCTTTTCATAGGGTAAGCTGTGTTAAATACAGTCTCTCTGGATACTTCATCAATATGATTAACCTATTGGCATTATGGTTATCAAATTACAGTATGATAAGTCATACCATTGGAAATAAATCTGTTTCTTCATTGATGAAATCTATGCTTGGGAAGATGGCTAGATTAGGAAATGAAAAGCTTAGGGCATACATAATGGAATCATAGTTTCCTCTGAGAAACCCTGGAACAATACACATTTTCTCACTTAAATCCCTAAGAATTCCCTACTGAAAAGCAAAAAGCCCTCACGGGACTCAAATTACCATACAGGGCCATTGTCTTATTAATGTTGCCCTACTAACCTTATTAGCAATCCCCAGACCAAGAAAAATTCCAGTTAGTTGCATTACAGAGATATTTTGTAGTACATTTTACACAATGCTACAAAATGTCCACCTTGGGAGCAGGGTCTTACCCTGTGGCTGAGCTAAATGACTTCCCTAATTCCGCCACCATGGCTGCAGCAGTCTCTTAATGTTCCATAAATCCAGTCAAAGACTTTGACCTTTTTAATACATTGTCATTGTGCTTCTTGAAATTGTCCATTCTAGCAAAGGGCCAACACGAGTCCTTTAACAGCAGCCCTTTTGACAAATGGAGGCCTGGGTGCAATATCACCCAAAAGAAGCTTCCAGCTGCTATAGCTCCCCTGCAGAAACAACCAATCACAGCAGCAGAATGATAGAAAACAGATTCCAAAACTAAACCCACACCCAAACCACTGTGGTGGATGGAAATTGCTGCTATTATGCATACACTGTATGCTCTGAGATGCCGCATTTTCCATTAAATGGCTTTAAACATGTCCAAGTTATACTTTATAGGGTTTCCCTAGCAGTTTCACATTTTGTTGGTGAACGCTGAGCACAAAGAGGGCTCGGGGCAGAGAAAGCAGATATATTTCTGTTGCAGGAATGACAGAGCTGAAGCACGAATGCAGAAATCTTCCCTACTCTAACTCATCATCAGCCACAGCAACATTAAGTACCTCCAAGTCCAAGATCCTTGGCTGAGCGTAATTTAATGTTTGAGAAACATAGCTAGTATACTCTATGTGTTTATCATTTCTAAAGGAACAGAAAGCCCTCTGTAACACCCCTGAAGTGATCAAGCTTCTGCTTGAGGTCCCTCAGGGAGCAAAAACCTACCATCTCCAGAGGCAACCGTGCCATTTTTGGACAGCTCATTCCTGGGAAGTCTGTCCATACATTTAGTGGAAAGCTGCTTTTATTCTGCCTTCTGGACCTTAAAAAAAAAAAAAAAGTCTGATCTTTCTTCTACTTGCCAGGCTTTCACATATTTGCCTCTCTCTCTCTCTCTCTCTCTCTCTCTCTCTCTCTCTCTCTCTCTCTCTCTCTCTCTCTCTCTCTCTCAGTCACCACCAAATACCAAATCTTTGCTCTCCCTTCCAACTTCCCATAAAACCTGTTCTTTTTTTTTCATTTCACCATCTTGCTTATTTTATTTAAAGCCATCATGCTTATAAGCATCCTTTCAAAAATGTAGTGTCCAGAACAGAATACAATATTTTATACATAATCTGTATAGTCCAGTAAAAGATAATTAGGAAATATTTAACAAAATATATAAAAATACAATAGAACATAGATAATGTTAATAGGTGGTTTTCTAAGTCAATGTGCAGTCCATACACATCCTTACGTATGGTCTATTTGAGTTTAGCACCAATGGTCTAGATCATCTCTGAAGTCACTTAAAATCTAAACTTATGATGATTTGGAGTCATATTGAGTTTACAAATGACTAAAGCTCACAAGTCTTTTCCACGTGGTCTATTACCTACCTACAAATCTTCCATGCTCATTTTTACAGTGTTTCTGTTTTTGTTTTTAAATCCAGACAAGTGGTTCCACTATTGTAGAGCACTACAGGTAATGAAACTCCTTCTATCGATGCAATTTGGCAGTTTTTACCAACTTATAGCCTTAAAGACACAGAGAGGCTAAAAGACCTCTTCATGGTAACACAGCTAATGTTAGAAGCAGGATTTGAGCATGTCTTTCTCACTTTGAAGACAATTCTCTATCCTTTCTGTCATACCACCAACATTATGTGTGAGCAAATGGGAAAGTGATTTGTGTGTATGCGTAAAGAAATAAGGAAAGATTCAGTCTGGCAGTGGTGTGTGTGTGTGTGTGTGTGTGTGTGTGTGTGTGTATGTGTGTGCATATGTGTGTGTGTGTGCAGAAATAAGGGAAGAGTGATTTTTTTTTAAGTTGCATGTTTATACAATTGAGCTGGGGAGAAAATCATCACCTCCCTCTCAATTTGTCTTAATTAAGCAAAACACTTGAACAAGACAGATTTGTATAAACAATATAATTAATAATAATAGCCTAATAATATAGTAATAATAATAGCTAGCATTAATGTAGTGCTTTAAGTTTTACCAAGTACTTTATAAATGTTTCCTCATTTGATCCTCACAGCACTGAAGATAGGTATAACTACTATGCCCATTTTACAGATGAAGAAATTGAGGTTGATAAAGGTTTAAATGATTTGCCCAGGATCACATGTCAACTCAGGTTTTGAACTAAAGTATTCCTGACTCCAAATCCAGTGGTCTATCCACTGTACCATTTAGCTATTTATGTTTAAATAGAAATCCACTTCATAGAGTGTTTTTCCAGGCATTATTTCAATATCCTATCAATATGTATCATACCCCAAACAAAATAAACCTGACTTCAGTCAACAGCAGTTGAAGCTAAGGCCACTAGAAATCTTTGGCACTTGTGAACTTCTACCCCTGAATCTGATTAAAGTGAATATGAGTTGAGCTCATCATGAAACACAGCTACTTCTAAGTGCACACTCACTCACCCTCCAATAAAAGTCTTTTTGTGGGGAAAAAAAATCATGTAAGACAGCAAAGCTCCCATTTTCAGGAACAGATGGCGGATGATTACCTGATTTCTCATAGATCCTTTCCTTGGGCACATTTTCTCACAAGTTCATCATATTTTCATCAGTTAAATGGATACATAGAACCAATTTCACTCTATTCACTTGTATGATAATATAAACTAGGCAATTTTAATAGATTTTTCATAACATCTAATTTTCTTCCTTTCCTTCTCATCGTCTTCTTCTTTCTTGCTGCTGCTGTTCTACTTCATCTTTTCTTCTTGTTTTTTCCTCCTCCCCCTCCTCCTCCTTTTCTTTTTCTTCTTCTCCTCCTCCTTCTTCTCAGGGTTTGCCCTCTAACAATAGCACACTGCATCTTATCCAATATTACATTTAAACATTAGCTAAAGAAATACTCATATTCAACCTTGAACTCAAAGAATCCCTCAATGTTAGAATTTTAAAACCATGCAATCATAGAATCTCATAGCTGGAAATTATTAGAGTGGTCATTCAGTCTAGATTAACCCCACTTAGCAGTTGTCTAATTGCTGAGATTTTTTTTTCTTTGTGAGGATATGAACCGTCTTGGTGCAGTTATGTGGTGTACCATATGGAGCTCCAAGGTTGGAGTCAGAAAGACCTGAGTTCAAATTTGATCTCAGATACTTACTAGCTGTGTGACCCTGGGCAAGTCACTTAACCCTGTTTGCTCAGTTTCCTCATCTGTAAAGTGAACTGAAAAAGTAAATGGCAAACCACAAAACCCCAACTGGGGTCATGAAGAGTCAGACACAACTGAACAACAAGAAGGAATCTTCTTTACAAACAATAAAGGTTAGGGATGGGAAGATGGGGAAAAAGGAGATAGGTGACAGAGGTGGCAGCAAATAAACTATTAAAACACCAACAAACTCAAGGTAATGCTTTAGAAATCACTTAATCCACCTGTCTATATAAAATGAATAAACCAAATTATATACCTATTGTCACATAGTCAAGTTACTGGCAGAACATAGACAGCAATGCAGGTTTTATGGCTTCTTTCCACTATAATGAAACTATTACAAAACACACATATACATGAGCATGCGCAAGCACGCACACACGCACGCACACACACACCAGACTGTTTTCTTCCTCATCCATAGGGGCCTAAAGTTGTTCCCTCCAGAAATTAGGAGAGCAGGCAGATCCCCTTATGTATTCACCATTAGCCAAAACAGTCTCATTTTTCCAACAGAGTAAAATGGGCTGTCAACTAGTTATTTTGCTCTGTGAGGCTATTTCTTGCAAATGATGGAAAAGTCTCCACACACAGCCCCCACAACCACCACTATGAGGACAGAGTAGCCACATTAAATTACCAGTAGCCTATTACACTAAGTAGATCAAAGTTTGCATATCCTTATATGTAAACCACCTCGAACTTTTTAGTGTCTAAACAGATCCTCCAAATAGAGAGAGTAAAGAAAGCTGGTAGGCACAAAAATAAGGTCCATAGGATTCAAAGGATTACAGTTAGAAGGAGCAATTTATGAGTTGACCTCTAAGATCGCTTGTTTGAAATCTATGGTATTATGATTTTGTGGTTATTTAATCTAGCCCATTCATTTTATAGATGGCATCTAGAAAGGTTAAGCAATTTGCCCAAAGTCTCAAAGGTAGTAACAGCACTAAGATTCGAACCAAGATGTTAAATGATGATCAGCGTATGGTCTCCAGAATCTTTTCACAGAGGACACACACACAGTATATGTATATACATACATACATGTGTATATATGCATATACATGTGTGTAAATACATATACATACCTACACACATATATTTAAATGTTATTTACCTACTAGGGATAACCAATGAGGCATGTTCAGCACTAGGCTGTGTTTGATTGGGTGTAAGCAAAGATTTCTGCCTTTGAGAAACTTTGCACAGGCTTTGAAGAAAAGAGGCTAATTAATATTATTGCTAATACATTCTCTATAATTTTCATGCAAGAACCAAGGTGTTCTATAAATACAATAATGTAATTGATACATTAGCAACTTCCTAAGACAAGTAATGATACAAACATTGAATTACATAATCCACTTAAGCTGCTTTCCAAGGGATTAATTAGCTTCACAATGTACATTGTATGGATGTGCCAATAGAAATGATTACCAATAAGATATGTTGTATGAAGCATTATGAATTAAACACCCTCCAGTAAAGGTTTCTTGCTATACCTTGGGGGAGAGGAGTAATTCTTGTCCTAATACATACATACACATGATATAGCAACATGTGTGTATCCATGTTAAAGGATTGTTCGTCTATGTGTGCATGCACACATATGCATATTGTATGCATGCATACATATGATACATACATATATCAGGACACAAACCCCAAGTTATTTGGAGTATGCTTTGTTTCAAAACAAATTCATATAAAAATACTTTTTAAAAATACAAAATGTTAGAGCTAGATTAACCTTAAAGATGATATGATCCAGCCCCTTCATTTTAAAGATAAAGAAATAAATATCTTAATGTCACTTATATGTCAATACTTGAAAGGATTCATGAACCTATCGATGTGAGCATTTTGTCTACCAGCACAAATCACAAGTCTATCAGGCTTTCTATTTTGTGTGATTCTTGTCCACATTCCCCTTTAAATCTTCCATAGATGATCTACCCAAAACCTTCCTCTGGTTTTTTGTTTTTGTTTTTATTTTTTTACATTTTGTAGGTACCCGAGAAGCACTGGGGATGTATTTGTTCTCTCTACTTGAGAAACCCACCTTCTTTCCAATCATATTCTTTCCAAATAATAGCCTTTGTATGTTGTGCAAATAATTTTGGGTGATGTGCGCCAATCTACTCACACTTATCTTGTATCTCTCCATTACCATTTGAGTCACCCCCAATACTGAAGTTTTGGAGATCATAGTATTACATGATTTATAGCCATACAACATCAGCAGGAAAGTAAAAAATGAAGCCTGTGAACATTAGTCACAAAAAAATACTGGCATTAAAAGAACATGCTTTTGTGTCAGGGAGAAAATCTTAGCATCATTAAAAACAAAGCAACAATTTCCCAAATATAAAGCAACCTGCTGTTTTCACTCATATTGATTCTGGGTCCACCTCATTGTTTCCTGATGGTGTTTTTCAAATTAATAAATTACCGATAAATTAACTCAGGGAACTATCCATCCAAGTGTATATCATAAGGTAAACAATGAGTATTTTTTGCTTACTTTTGTTTTCCTGTGGGGATTGTTAGATAAATTCCTTTTGACTGACATGAATCTCATTGAGGAAACTACTTAGTACTCTAAGGTTTGATGCAATTGGCACAATGTCATCTGTGAAGAGGAATATCTAGATGATCTTACAACTGAAAAGGAAGTTGATTTCCATTTAAGCTCAAGATGGACCTCCTACATTTGCATGTCCAAAGTTATTAGCAAACAAGTTTTATGTATTATTTGGTAGTAATAACCAGAGCATTGTGGTACAAAATTATATCTGTTTGTATCTCTTGTTAAAATATCTCAGCATATGCATAGTGTTGTCTTATTGGCAGAAAGGCTTTAAAGTTATGTTTTGCTCAACATAGTCAAATGACTTTTGTAATAAAAAAAAAAAAACAGTTGGATCTTGAGTTCTCCATACCTTCCAGTCAGTTGACTGACTAAAAATGAAGACTTCTATACAAAATTGTCTGTGAAACCCTGCCTTTTTCTTCTTTATATTTTCAGCATGGATAATGTCATATTCTGTGTGTATTATTCTTATAAAGATTCTACTTTGTATCAAATTTCTCTGATTAGGGTTTGATATCCAAGATATGCCAATAATATTTGTGCATGTGTATATATACATACATACATATACGTGTGTATGAATATGACTGACTCCCTAATTAGATGAAAGGTCAAAGGATATGAACAAACCATTGGGGAAGTGCTGAAACAAAGTATGGTACATGAATGTAATAGAATGTAAGAAATGATGCATCTGATGAATACAGAGATACAAAGAAAGCGCTGTATGAACTGATGAAGAGTTAAGGAAGCAGATCAAAGAAAACAATGTACATAGTAACCACATTAGTGTAAATGGAAAGAATGATACAGCAAAAAAAATTTAAAAGTAAATGTAACATAAATACAAAGATCAAATAGGACTTGAATGAACAGATATGAGAAGATACCCTTAACCGACATCTTCATGGAGGTGAAACATCCACACTTGTTACACATTGCACATATTTTCAGACTTTTTCAATGTATCAATCAGCTGTGCTGACTCTGAAAATATTATTTTTCATATGGGATGGCTTCCTGGGAAAGGGGGAGGGAAGGTTATATGGGATAATTATGGTGATGTAAGAAACAGAAAATATTAACAAAAATAATTTTTAAAAGATTTTACAGAGATGAGAAAATAGAAATATGGGTCAATAGTTGCTAATGTGTTCCTAGGTAGACTTTTTGGTGTTAATATCCGCATTTCTTTCCCATTTTAAAAATATCTTCTCCATTTCAAGAAATATTGAAAATCAATCCATCAATACTTTTAATGTTGTCTTGTCTCCAGCATGGACTCCTGTGTATTCTTGGTCTATTATAGTTGTTTATCTTCTTAAATGACATTTCCATTTCTTCATATCCTTAGTTGAGACTCACATCAAGATTTCTGTAACCTTCTTTTATGCAAAATTATTTTTTATTGTTTTGTGGGCCAATGATGCTTAGAATATTTCACCATTGATTGCCCTCTATAAGATTTTGTAAATTAATTTCTACTCTAATTGTAAGATTAAGCAGCTCTTAGATGCTAGGTTTCTACACATAAACTCTGTGTATTTTTCTATTAAAGTATTTTCTGAGCTCTTTTGGCCTCTTTGTTATGGCAACTGTGTTATGCAAAGTTAAAACTTAGTTATATTAGCTAAACAATGTCCTTACCTTTACTCACCCTATTTTTCATAACCAATAACTGTTAAGTTGATCAGATTGGAATTTTTACAATTGAACTTAGTTTCTTCATCCTATCTGTATTCTAATTTAGTATTCTTTTGAACCTTTGGTCCAACTCTAAATAACACAGTCTAATTATACTACAACAGTTGAGTCATAAGAGATTCTAACTGTCCATCTTCCATCTGCAGAGTTGTATTAAATTTCATTTTGGATCATATGCAGTAGCCATCATGTCCAACACCATATCATTGTCTGCTTGAAGTATATATTCATGATATATGAATAGTCTACAAACCTTTGGTGTCTTCAGTTTGTCAATCCTGTGCATATATTTTTGTTTAAATTTCCAATAATCAAGGTATGTGCTGATATGGTTTGGAACATCCCATCAACCTCTCTCTCTGTGTCTGTCTCTGTGTCTCTGTCTCTGTCTCTCTCCTTCCTCTACCTCTCTCTCTTCACATACACACACACATACACCCTTGGTTACATATATACATATACACACACACATATATATATAAATGAGTATGCATATATACACATATCCACACTAACTTTGTAGATGTGTGTGATATATTTATGTACATATTCTCCACAACAGATATCAATACAAATGTTGCAATTAATGTTCTAGTAATCTTTTTGCTCCTGTTCATCATGAGCCCTGCAAGGCACAATGGCTCAGTGTCCCATGAAATGATGCTCCTTATTGCATTTGGGTGCAGATGAAAACAACTCTTCTAACACTTTTATTTGCCACTTCAAAGAGAAACTATGACTCATCCATCTATTTATCTATACCTTTCTTATGTCTCCTGGTTCCATTTCAGGCCAGAAAATCAATATTGATTTGATTCCGTTCTGATGCATGGCAGGACAGTGTGGCATAGTGAAAAGAGTGTTCTAATTAGAGTCCAGGTTTGAACCCTGTCTCTGATACTAAATAGCTATGAAACCATGGAAAAATCACAGCCTCTTAGAGGTTAATTTCTTCATTTACAAAATAGAGATAGTAATATAATATTATATATCTATATATGCATATGTATATGCATATACCCACACACATGCACACACATACACATGTAATACACACATACATATACATACATATACATGTATGTGTGTATTATCTCCCTGAAAGAATTTTAGTAAAGATAAAATAGAATATTTGAACAACATTTGAAGTGTTTCCCATTTCACCTCTTATGATAATTATTAACTCATTGGTCATCAGACAAAGACCTTATATTTAGATTTGTTATTGTTTTTGTATTTGCCCTTTCCTTCTTCAGTAGATTAAGGCAAACAGAGGTTAAATGACTTGTCTAGGATCACACAGCTAGTAAGTATCTGAGGCCAAATCTGAACTCAGATCTTCCTGACTCCAAGTCCAGAGCTCTATCCACCAAGCCACCTAGCTGCCCGCATATTTAGAGTGCTGACAGCTAAATTAATGCTTATAGGTCATCTAAAGATCATGTGATTTTTAGCATCCTCTGACCCCTTTTCCACTACTCCACTCCCATCACTAAACAAATAGAAGGGGCAACATAGGGCTGATAGTCATTTTGTATTCTTTGTTTTATGGGTTTCTATGACTGGAAGGTCAGCACCAGTAAGTAATCACCGTACTTAAAATGTGCTTTGGGGTGGCTAGGTGGTGCAGTGAATAGAGCACTGGCCCTGGAGTCAGGAGGACCTACATTCAAATCCGGCCTAAGACACTATACACAAAATACTAGCTGTGTGACCTTGGGCAAGTCACTTAACCCCAATTGCCCTGTCTTCCCCCCCCCAAAAAAAAAAGCAGATAGATAGATAGACAGATAGATAAATAAATAAGAGCTTTTCCACACTTAGTACAGCTAGTCCATATAAAACAGGCATAGTCTTTCACCAGAAACTACTGAAAATCTTTCCATTAATGCCACAGCATTACTAAAACTCAAGTTAGAATTGCTTCAAAATCCTTATTAAAAATCATAAATAAGGGGCAGCCAGGTGGCACAGTGAGTAAGAGCGCCGGCCCCAGAGTTGGGAGACCTGGTATCGGTTCTGGCCTCAGATACTTAGCACCCACACAAAATAACCTTGAGCAAATTACTTAACCCCAATTGCTTTTAAAAAAAATCATAAATAAGATTGAAGGTTGTAGAACTGGAAACCAAGTTATCTTTCATCTAATTCAACCCTCACATTTACAGATGAAGAAACTGAAGCCCACAAAAGTTAAATGACTTGTTCAATGCCTCCCAGAGATGAAGTAGCACAGCCTGGATTCAAATCCATATCTTCTGACATTATAACCAGTCTTCTTTTTACTTCCATAGCTCTTAGTCATGAAGACCTTATACAGAGAGAAAGAGGAGATTCTTCTGCACCAACCCTGTGATATAATATATGGCCCCACCCGAAAACTCCATCTACTCACCCAGGTAAAAAATCCATCTACTAAGTCAGGTTGTCAGATGAGACCCTGCTAGAATGTAGACTCCCTGAGAACAGAAATGTTTTCATTTTTGTTCCTAGCACACAGTAGGCATTTAATAAATACTTGTTGAATTGAATGAAATTATTGGCCACACTCATCTTATGATTCAATTCAAAAACATTTATCAAATACCTACTATGAGCAAAGCAGTGTGATGGGCAGTGGAGATACTAAAACAGAAATTAAATAGCCTCTGCCCTCAAAGAGGTTTTATTGGGGGAGGGTGTCAAAGGAAGGGAATACAACACATATGCATACATGTCATATGAATGCAACATGGAATAATGGCTTAGAGATGGAAAGGAATTTAGAGGTCCTCAGGACCAACCCCCTCATTTTACAGATGAAATAACCCCAAAGGTTAAATGACTTCCTGAGGTTTGGAAATAACAGAAGTAAGATTCAAACCTAGGTCCTACTGACTCTAAGATCAGTGTTCTTATCAACTAAATTAGACTGCCTCTTATCAATACAATCATCAATACAAATGAAAGAAGGAAAAGTGGACATGAATGACTTGAAAAGGAGGAGGTGTGAATCAAGAAATGTCTTATGGAAGGCTGAGACTTAAAAGAAAGATGAGGATTTTTTTGTGAACACAACAACCACAGTTGATTTCTGGTGGAGTTATGGTCAGAATAGATCTTTGTTGCTGTAGACACAATCTACATGTCTAGATTAACTATTTTAGACTATAGATATGTAGCTTGCCTCTGGAGGTGATAGAATTTCATAAGGTCACATATATATATATATAAAGTCTTAAAATCAAACTGCAAAATCAATTTAAGCTGAATAGAAAAGCATACCAATAATAATAAAATAAAATAAAAATCTCCTATTTGCAGTTTGTAATTGCAAACCATCTTTGAATAGCAAGCTCCGTTCTCCTTCCCTGTGGAGATCTTTCTACCATTTTGGCAACTTGGTTGTGGAGTTTGGCAGTCACAGATTTTTTTGCTATAATTAATCTTTCATTGTCTAGCATTAGTGCACAATCTATCTGACACCCTAACTGTGTTCTACAATTGGTTTCCGAGTGACCGTGCTAATAACACTGACATTAGCCATGTTTCTTTGGGGATTATATTGCAGTAACCACCTGACCTGAAATGGTATACATAATTAGGGGTTCTAGATCTCAATGAGTATGGGGATATGGTACCATAAGGTAAGAATGGGAAGATATATTTCTTATTCTTTCGGTCCTGCTGTCTTTGAAATTCAGTTGAACAGAATTATATTATCTTGAATATAATAGAATACAATTTTTTCCCTCTATTCAGTCTGGTGAAAATTTTAAAAGCTAACTGAGTTGTTGATATATAGAATATGGGATTAATAAATATTACCTGAAATTGATTATACCATGAATCCACTGGGAGAAACAAGAGAATAATTGTTAATGCATTATTAGCTACTGGCAAAATACTATATTTTACATTTTATTACACAGATTATAACAAGAGCACATGGTTATAATACACTTTTTCTACAAGGTTTGTGGGTTTATTCATTTTTGCTACTGGTATTACTCTGGATTGCATAAGAAAACTTAATACTCTTGCCAAAATGTAGATCATTTCATTTTGCTCCTTAGAGAACAGTTCATTATATATTTGCATAGTTTACACAGGCTCTCCAAATGATGGGTCCCTTCTCAGTTTCTAGTTATTTGCCATCACAAAAAGAGATGCTAGAAATATTTTTGTGCATATGGGTCTTTTAACTTTTTCCTCTCCAGGCTGCACTCTGGACTTTCTACCATGTCCCATGCCATATACCTTTGTTCCCTCACCACCCACTCCCCCCCACTGGAATGCAAGTTCTTTGAGGGCAGAGACTGTTTCTCTTTCTGATTATATTTGTGTTCCCTGGGCTTAATACAATGTACATAAAGTACTCACAGTAAACCATAAGCAATCAAAACATTTCTCCAACTTCTCTCATAGGCCCCCCTGTTCTCACCAGGAACTAAATGTCCTTCAAACTCAATACCACTATGTGATTTGGACTCTCACCTACAGACAATGGAACTTGAGAGGTTGAAAGCAGGAATGAAATCTTGACATTCTAATACTTTTCTAGCCCTCCCACAGGGTCACACACTGAACATACAAGACTTTTAGTGTCACTCTGTAGTTTGGACTCTCCCTTGAAGATGTACACACATTGGGACAGCAGGACAGACAGTTCTCATCCCACTATCTTAATAGCTACCAGTAAACGCAGATAGCCCTAATGGACAAATATTCTGTTCTATTATGTCCTGGCCTTAGTCCTTGCTGTTCTGAAGGAAGTCAAGAATACTAATAGGCAAAGTGGATAGATTGGGAGGGTGGGTACTAGCAATTGGCGGTATGCAGAAAGCCTTAATAAAAGGATGGTGCTTCCTTTGTACCCTAAAAAAGGGACTCTGCATGGTTGGGGGTGAGGAGAGAATAGAATGGAACAGAGATGGGAGATCTAGTGAATGTGGTTATGTGAGAAACAGAGAGGAGGCCAATAAGTCTGGATCCCAATGCAGAAAGGGGAGAATTGTCCAATGAAGCTGGAAAGAGGTTGGAACCAGGTTGTGCAGGACCTTAAAAAGGTTGTATAAAGGAGTTTGTACTTTTCCTATGGCAAGTCACTGGGATTGGTGAAGCAGGAAAGTAAATAGTCAAACGCATGTTTTAGAAATACTACTTTGGGGATGGCCAGGGAGCACAGCGAGTAAGAGCACCAGCCCCACTGTCAGGATGACCTGGGGATAGAATCCAGGCTCGGACACTTAGCACATACCCAGAAACACCTGGCTGTGTAACCCTGAGCAAGTCACTTAACCCCAATTGCTTAAAAAAAAAAATACTACTTTGGCAGTTACATGGAGGATGGCTTGGAAAGGGGAGAAAAGTGATGATGACCACAAGTCTGTGATCAAACCCATTCATAGCTAAGGTAGAGTGAAGGTACAGGGCAGAGAGGTTAAGGGGAACAGAATATTAATTATTTACTAACCACCACACTAAAGAAATTATCCTTCAGTGGAACCATTTGTAGCTTTGAAAGATTCTCCTTTAATAAAGCATCTCCCGTTCATCTTTTTTTTTTTTTGCCTTTTTGGAGGGCAATTGGGGTTAAGTAACTTGCCCAAGGTTACATTACACAGCTAATATTTCTGTGTGGGTGTTAAGTGTTCAGGCCGGAACTGAACTCAGGTCCTCCCGACTCCAGGGCCAGCGCTTTATTCACTGCACCACCTAGCCGCCCCTTCCCGTTCATCTTTTAAGATCTTATAAGATTCTTAGATAGATTTTACCACAAAGAGGAACTTTGTCAATAACTTTCTAATTATCAACATTAATCAAGATATAAAATGGGAATAAGAGTACTAACAAAGATTATTTATTACTGACATGGAGGACATACAGCTCAGAGTTCAAATGGATAAGGGAGTTCATATAGATTGGCAAAATCCTCCTACTGTTCTTACTGACTGATGACATGAGCAGGTAGGGGGTGCCATAGTGCACAGAGTGCTGTGCCTGGAGTCAGGAAGACTCATCTTCTTGAGTTCAAATTCGACCTCAGATACTTAGGCTCTATGACACCCAGTTTGCCTCAGCTAATCACCTGTAAAATGATCTGGAGAAGGAAATGGAAAACCACTCCGGTATCTTTGCCAAGAAAACTTCAAAAGGGGTCACAAAGAGTCGGTCATAACTGAAAAAAAGACATTTTTTGGTGACAATGCTGATATTTGGTGATAATGGTGACATTGTGCATTAATCCTGAAGATACTATATGACTCCCTCAAAGAGATTCATGGTCTCAAAAGAGAGTTATCTAACTATTCACAAAATAAAAATTGAATAAATGAAAAATGCCACCAAGTTAATTCACTAAAATAGACAGAGCGAGATAAATAATGGTCCCAAAATGCACATGAACAATAATGTGGGCCTGAAATTTAAGAGAAGAAAGTAGAATGGATGGCATTTGGAGTTTGCATAAATACTTTCAATGATTCCAACCTCCCTGATACATATAAAACAACTGATTATTTAAAACAATATTTTTTTTCCTAGTGATTCCTTTGATTTTGAATCATGGAATATTATAATCTCTCAATAACATAAATTGCAGGTGACACAAAAATACATCTGATGAACACAAGAAGGCTGTTATATATTGTCAAGGATGGTTTTTAAGCAAGAAATGGCATACGGAATATAATCCAAGAAATTTATGATCAAAAAGAAGGTGGGTCATTGTAAAGCCAAGAACAAACAGCTTCCCAGAGGACTGTTGTTGTGAACAGCTTCACGATTCCAATTACACAGTATCATGAACTCTCTATTTATTCAGTAACAAACCAAGACAAAACACTCACAGAAATCAAAGCATAGCATTCACAATGTTATAACTTAACAACTTATCACTAATATGGCCACATAGTTTTCACCAAAGTGTTCACATAGTTTTAAACAAATTACATTCATTTAGTAACTCAAATATTTAGCAACTCAATCATTTAGTAAATCCTTAATTCAATCATCCTTAAGGAGGCTTAAGGGACACAAAGTTCTCTACCCCTAGGTCACATTGTCTTAATCTCCCAGTCAAAAAGTCTTCTTTCTTCTTAATTGGAGATTAGTTTCCAATCATCCTTAATTCAACCATCCTGAAAAGGTACAGGATACAGAGTACAGAGGTCTCCACCCCTAGGTCACAGTAAATCATGACCTTCTCGTTTTGCATTAGATACCCAAGAAGTGATCCCTTCATCTTGACTTGAGGCTGGCTGCCAGCCTCCATGGTTCCTTTTCCATGGTTCATCCTGCCCAAATCTACACAACTGTCATCTGCGTTCAAAGGCAGGCAGCTCCCAGTTCCTTGTACAGCTCCCTGTCCAGGAACAACATTCCATATTGAAGCTCACAGTGTCCAGTCCACCTCAAGTCCCCCACAGTTCCTGTCTCTGGGAAGGCAAAGCTTAACAGAGCCACAATAATATTCATGCATATTGCCAGCACCATCATCGATTCACTAACTGCCTGTGAAATCAACTCAGACCCACCAACAAGGTCTGAGAACTCAACACAAATCATCAGTATAGAAATCAACACAGACCCACAAACAAGGTCCAAAAGGTCAATATAAACATCAACATAGAAATTAACAAAGACCCACAAACAAGGTCCAAGAGGTCAATACAAATCATCACTAAAGTCCCAGGACCTCTAAAACCCTTGTCCAGGACTTCTGTAAACAGACAACCATAAAGTCCTCTTTCGGGGCTTCCACTAAGGTTCCAGGGCCTTTGTAGAAAGTATCACAAATAAACATCAACACAGACAAAACAGACAAACATAGAGTTCTGGGATACCACAAGTTTTCTTCTTCTCCACCACAAGAGCTCCCTTATCCGTTCTTCTCAGTTCTCAGTTCTTCTCTCTTCTCCATTCTGCCACCACAAGTTCTATTCTCAGTTCTGCTCTCTCCAGCCTGGGCCTCTCCTTATATGTGGTCATTAGCTCCTCCTCTTCCTGTTGTATTAGCAACAGGAGTTCACAGGTTCTAGGGTTCACAACTTGGGGGGGTTCACAAGTTCTGCTTCTCAATCATGGTCAAGGCTCAAAAGAAACTTGAACTGAAACAAAGTGTTAACTAAATAGCTGAAACAGGATGTTAACTACTTCTTTTTCTTAACATCTTGAAACAAGGTGCTAATCAAACAGGTAGTTTGATTGCCCATACAAGGGAAAGGGAAGATCTTTAAATCCCCATTACCATTACAGTCATTCATGTAGCAAGAGTGAGGTATAATACAACCTGGGTGGTACTCCTTTGAAATGTTGCTATATCTGGTGGAGATCTCTAATAATCTCAAATAGACCCTTTATTTGAGGATTTCAGGGAAGGTATAGACAAGAAGAGCACAGGATACGAAGACATAGATAGACTGTACTGTACTGGCAAGGCACCCACATCAGTAAGATCCATTAGAGTTTTAAAGTGTTTAAATGGGAGATCCCTTTTTGGAAGAGAGCATCAAGTCTGAATTTTGATCTAACAAATTATACGCTCTTTTGAAATCAACAAACAATAGTCATGGCAGAGGGATCATATATTCTTTTTACCCCTTAATTGTCTGGCTGTGAAAATGTGGCATGCTATAAAAAAAAATTATCTATGAAAGTCTACCTGTTTCCATTTAATATTTTCTTCAAAATGTACTCAGTGAATGCATAGAAATGTCTGATGAAATGTTTGCAAAAGAAGATAAAGTAAGCACTTTTTTGGTGGGGAGGAGTACCCTTTGTGATTGATCTTTTCCATTTTCCCCTCTTTGAATTATTGTGCGGATAAATCCTTAAAGAATTTACAAATTGTGTAGGCTCTCACATGGTTTTCTTCTACATGATTTAGTTACACCCAATCACTACTTCATCTTTATAACAACCATTGCCACTTTATTACATGATGTTACATACATAATGGTTGTCATTGTTGTAATCCTTGTTGATGTTCAGTTGTTTCATTTGTGTCCAATTCTTTGTGACACCAATTTGGGATTTTCTTGGCAAAGATACTGGAGTGTTTTGCCATTTCTTTCTCCAGCTCATTTTATAGATGAAGAAACTGAGGGTAAATGAGGTTGTGAATTGCCCACGGTCACACAACTAGTCAGCATCTGAGACCATATTTGAATTCAGGTCTCCTGACTTGAGGTCTGGTGCTCTATCCACTGAACCACCTAGCTGCTACTACATAATGGTAGTGGGGTTCAAATGTGTACTCTTATCATCATTGTTAACAACAGACCACTAGAGAAATAATGGAACATCTGTTCCATTTCACATATATTTTCATGCCTCTCCAGGTTCATAGTACAAATCCTAAGCTCTCTAACCTTCTTCTTCCCACCTCCCAACCCCAATGACATTTTTTTTTCTATTTTGTTATAATCTTCCCTTGTTTTGAAAATGATCTTGTACTATGAACTATACTTGGTCGTCTCTGTTAGGTTTCTCGGCTTAAGATCAACTGTTTGCTAGATGAAACCCTGGAAACAAATACTAAATATATAAACACAGACATGATTATGTATGTTTATACATATTTAGAAGCTACATGTGTACACACAAATTTGTTGTTCAGTCATTGTCAGCCATGCTTGAGTCTTCTTGACCCCATTTGGGGTTTATTTGGCAAAGATACTGAAGGGGTTTGTCATTTCCTTCTCTAGTTCATTGTATATATGAGAAACTGAGTCAAAGAGGGTGAAGTGACTTGTCCAGGGTCACACAGCTAGGAAGTGTCTAAAGTCAAATCTGTACTCAGGAAGATGAGTCTTCCTGACTCCAGGCCCAGCACACTATCCTCTGAGCAATCAAACTGCCCTTGTACACATTAATATCTATATACATACAAATACATACATATATATATATATACATGCAGTCAAAACATTTACACAAAGAAAATCATATTCAATATAATTATCTGCACTTAAAAGAAGCAGTGTGGAATGGTAGAAAATACCTAGTTTGCATTCAAAGGATCTGAGTTTGATTCCTGGCTTTGACACTTACTCCTTATGTGGAATTGGAGAAATCATTCACCCTCTCTGACCTCAGTTCTTCATCTTCAAAATTAGGTGATTGTAATAGATGACTTCAAAGGTTCCAGATAGCTCTAAATCTATGATCCCACAATATAAATACAGGGTGTTTTAACTTCATTACAAAAGATTCCAGTGTTTTAGAATCCTCTTTTGACAGGAATCTTCAAGACAATTCTTTAGAAGCTACACAGATCATCTAGAAAGTTCTCCCATGGTTGCTCTATTTTAAAGCATCATAAAGAAGCAGATATTCAATTAGTAAACCAAGGTCCTAGATTATTTTACTGCACTTTTTGAACTTCTCAAACAAGGAAAGATTTTCTATGCTAGGATAATTTTGTGGTCTCCTTTTTTCCTATCCCTCTAAATACTGATGTGGCCTTTTCCTTAAGATAGCTATTGGTGTCCACTGCTAGTATGAATGCCCCATGCAACAGCCTCCGAACTCATGTGGTCTATAACACCAAGGTACCATTGCTTGAATAGTTTTAAATAATTCAGGGTCCTCTTAATCTTAATCTTAAAGCATATACAAAACAAATAGTTTAGCCTGCCAAAAAGCACCTTTTATAAATGTGGATTCTATTTAAGCTGACACCAAATAAATTTTTAACCCCAAAACATCATTCTTTTTACCTACTACTTTTTGTTGCTATGCATATACTCCCTTCCCCCAGTCTCCACAATCACCACCACCTACCCCCCTTTTGATAAAGCTAAAGCTCACAATTCTCTGTATATATATAGTTTGTGCAAAACCTGATTCTTCTAGCTGCCAGAAATTAAAACAAAAAGACTGTATGACTCCCTTGTTCTGACTCCCATGAGATAGCCTTGTTTTTAAAAAAGAAACTATTGTTAACCACAAATTACATTGAATAAGTGACTTGGTGTGGGTTTTCTACTCATTTCTAATTATTAATAATTATCCTAAACTTTTGAAGCTAAATGTAAAAAAAAAAAATCTGGCTCCTTCAAATCACAAGGTAATTTCCTGCTCCAGGGCCCTCCCCCTTGGTAGGAGCTTTCTTAAAGGAGAGAAAGCTAAAGAGTAGTTATTTTGGTTTACCTTGTTTAATGTAATTGGCATGTCCATGAAAAGTTGTGTTAATCAAATCATATTTTAAATACATCAGAGAAGTTTATAGGACACTTTCATAGAATCCTTTCATGAAGCAAAGCCTCCTTTTATACATTCACTTAATAGATGAATCCTTTTGTTAACACAAATCATTCTCTTATTGATTGGTTGGGTCTTTTTTGCTTTTAAATGAGCATTTTGTATTTTTGGTTTGGTAAATCAGGGTACCTGTGTAGTTAAGATAATGAGACATCTTTGTCATTTTTTAATTCTCATTTGGTAGATTATTTTGAAACTTCATATACTGACTCATAATCAAAACTGTCACAATGACTTCATGCACATTGGATCCCCAAACAAAGCCATTCAACTGCTTTTAATAGTGTAAATAGCAACATGTTACCACTTATGGAGAGAAGAATTTGTCCTCCAAAGTTCTGAAGTTAGACTTCCATTAATGTCTCAATTAGACCAGAAATGTAGCTTACATTGATTCTTCTGAAGTCCAATCTTATTAGATTTAGCCCATTGTTCTAACTTCTTGAAATCTTTTTGGGACCTTGTTCTTTCATCCAACCTGGATGAGAGGGGTTAAATACCTAGCTCTCCAGGAGAGCTAGGAAGTCACCAGTTTAGAGTATGAAGAATCAGTGTTCTTTTTTATCTTTGTAAAGAATTTTCCATATGTTTGTTGCCTAAAATGATTACTGGCAGAAGAATGGCCTTTTTTTTTTTTAAAGCCCATTTGTATAAGAAAGTTTATCAAGGGAGACTGCATGTACATAGTAATTGAAGCAATTATGGTTCCTTCTCCAATCAAGGCCACAGCCCCTGAGCTACCTGGCTGTTTTAGCACGTGAATAACCCAGAAGAGACGTGACATCAGTCTATTACTCTTCTGGCAAAGAGCTATGTTTGAGAACCATTTGTCAGTGGAGAGCAAGTTTCCCTGAAAACATTTAAAGGCCTCATAGGGCATTGGGACAGTATCTGGATCATCAATGTAAGGAAGTCTCAAATGGAAATACCAATTCAAGTTGGAAACTTTTCTATACCTTGGAGGTTTAGAGAATCATCTAAAGCCCTGAGAGTTGAAGTGACTTGCCCAGAGTCACACAGCTCTTGTGTCTCTGATGCACTTGAACCCAACTCATCCTAGTTCTGAAATCATTCTTTATCCACTTATGACAAGTCACTGCTCCAAAGGCTCTGTGTGTATGTGTGTGTATGGACACAAATCTAAATCAAAGGCCAGAAATGTAACTAAGAAGGGGGAGGACAAGGAGGAAGACTCCTTGGATTAATGTTATACTCATGTTCCTTTTAACCCTTTCATTCATTTGCATTGAAAAGTAAGTCTTGTAGGCATTGGATGGGTAGTAGAGTGGCTAGAAGGTTGGACTTGAGAGTCAGAAAGATCTAAGTTTGAATCCTACCTTATATACATACTAGTTGTATGGCCCTAGACAAGTCATTTAACTTCTATTTACCTCAGTTTCCTTATCTGTAAAATGGGGATAATAACCTACCTTTCAAGGTTCTCGTCAGGACAAATAAGATAATATTTTAAAATGCTTTGCAAAATGTAAAACACTGTAATTATTATAAAATGCTAGCTCTAGTTGAGAACCTGAGTATTGGAACCCAGAGAACTCTTGCCAGTTTGCTGAATCAGAATCCCCCTAAATAGTCACTGCCTGGGTATAATTTAGCCATGAGAAATTAAGGAAGAAGTCATAGAGAAATTCTAATTCTATTTCAGGTTGATGCCTCAAGATTGAAAAATTGGTGACCAGGAAATACCTCTATTAAAGACAGCTTTAGGCCTGCAAGCATTAGTTGTCTGGAACAACCATTCGTTATTCTAGGGAACAAGGTGCCTGGGGGAGTAGGGGTTAGGGTGGGGTGGAGAATCTCCTTCTGAAGGAGACACACCCTTTCAGACCAAGTTTTGAAGAAACAAACAGACTTACTGGTGGGGGAAAAAGCCTGGAAGGGCTTTTCCTAGTCCCTTGACTGGGTGCCCTGGGGCCTTTCCTTCCCTAAATAAACAAACAAACAGACCAAACCAAATCTATAGTAGAAAATAATCCTATGAGGAAAAAATAGCCCCTAGAGGGAAGATTTCAGTTGAAGCCAGAAACTGGAAGCCAAAAGTAATTCCACAACCTCTTGCCCTAGTGGCCACAGAGGGCAGCAGCCAGCATTGTTTATAGGATCAACAGAATGATGATGAACAGTAATGCACCCCACCAAGACTGTCCACCACACAAGGCCACCAGAGAGCAGACTCTGAAGGGAGTAAACCTGGTGGATAAGTCTGATGATCTCACCAGATCACCCAGGGACCCTGCCCAGATTGAGGCATGTATGGCTGCTCCATCCACAAGCCTTAAATACACACACGGTCTCCACATTTTTTTGGACCTAGTCAAAGTTGTTTTGATATGTTTTTGTAACGGAGATTTTGTTTTTCTTTCATTCTCAGTTGAGGGCAGGTGGAGGGAGACCCAGGGAATGGTATTGGTATTGGGTGGGAATGAGAGAAGGCAGATTTGTACTGATTGCAAAAGAGAAAAGATTCAGTGCAAATGCTGTCAAAAAGCAAGGGGATTTTCCCAGTGCCTCTAGCTTCTCCTGCCTCTCTCTAAAGATACTTTTCCATCTACTCTGAGCTCATCTTGCATGTGCCTAATTATTTTTATGCCATCTCCCTCATTAGAATATAAACTTGAGAACATGGATTATTTTTTGTTTTTATTGTTACTCTCAGAGCTTAGCATATTGCCTGACATATAGTAAGCACTTAATAAATGCTAGTAGATTGACTGATTGATTAATTGAAATAATTAAATAAAATTGACCTGAATTGAATTGAATTGAACTTAGTACCTCCCAAGGCACTTTGGGATAGTTCTAATGATTACGATGCTTTTACTGATATTGAGCTAAAAATCATTTTCTACAACTTACACCCTTTGCTCCTAGACATGACCTTTTGAGTCATGCAAAACAAATCAATCCCTCTTCCATATGAGAGTCCTTCAAACTTTTAAAGACAGCCATCATTTCTTCCCTGGATGCCTTCTCCAGATTAAACATGCACCTTTCTTTCAATTAATCTTCACGTCCAAAGGTTTGGGTTTCATTCTGTGTCCTGTTTACGTGCCCCTGGATGTGTTCCAGCTTGTCAGTGTGCTTTCCTATCACCTCTAAGACCAAATACGAATCCTCTGTTTGGCATTTAAAGTCCTTCTTCCCAATGTTCTTCAATCTCACTCTCCACCACATAATCTTTGATCCACTGACTCTGGTCTCCTTGCTATTCCCCCAACAAGACACTCCATTTCTTAGCTCCAGGCATTTTCTCTGACTATCCCCCACCCCAGGAATGTCATCCTGTTTTCTCATCTCTGCCTCCTGGATTCCCTTGCTTCCTCTAAGTCCCAACTACTATCCCATCTGGGATTTCCCAGACCCCCTTAATTCTAGTGCCCCTCCCCTTTTAGTTATTTCCTTTTGTCCTGTATATAGCTTGTCTAGACATATTTGCTTGCATGCCCCGCCTATTAGATTGTGAACTCCTAGAGAGCAGGGACTGTCTTTTGCCTCTTTTTGTATTCCCAGTGCTTAGCACAGTGCCGGGCACAGAGTGGGCATTTCACTGATTTCTTTTGAGCTATTTCAACTCCTCTTTGCTCAGAGAGCACAGCGCCTTCTTTGATACTGGTATGCCATGCTGGGCAGTCCTGTGCCAGTGTCTCCCATATCATGCAGTCAATTGCAAAGTTCTTCAGGGAGACCTTGAGAGTGTCCTTGTGTTGCTTCTACTGGCCTCTATGTGAGCACTTGGCTTGAGTGAGCTCTTTGTAAAATAGTCTTTGAGGCAAGCATAAGTTTGGCATTCCAACAACCCAGCCAGCCTACTGGAGTTGCACTCTCTGAAGTAAAGTTTACATTTCCTTCAATACTTCATTATTTTAAGGGTCCATGATTGCATTATTGGAAGGATTACTTACACCAAGAAAGTTTATAATGTAGTAATAATTATACTCTTAATACAAATTAAATAAATGATAAATAAAAACTCTAATGCAGTAATAATTATAATTAATAATAATAACCTATGGCAATAACAGTTTATATAGTGTTTTAAAATCTACAAAGTACTTTACATTTGATCCTCAGAAAAATAAAAAGCAGCAAGGTAAATGCTTTTACCATCCCCATTTCACAGCTGTGGAAACTGAAGCTGAAGGCAGTTAAGTGACTTGCCCAGAAATACACAGTAATTTGTGTCTGAGGAAGGGTTCAAACTCTTCATTTCTCACCTGACTGTACAATTTTGTGACTTCTCTGACCAATGTCTCCACCAGAAAATGTGGTACTGGGATAACCTCATCATTCTGTAAGATCTCACCAGTTTTGACACACCATCTCATCACTACCCTCTGCCACTCTGACTGGAGAATGGGGCCATGAACTCCAGACTTCATTTTAAGGAAAGAACCCAGCTCAGTTATCTCCTAATCTCTCACCTGGTTGTACTACCTTAGGATATCTCTGACTGTCTTTTCCACCATGTCCCTGTGTGTCATATCTCCTCCTCCCCTTCTCCTTTTCAGCTTCTTTTTTTGTTTTGTGTTCCCTATTTAGATTGTTAATTTCTTGAAAGGAGGGACTATCTTTTTTAGTATTTATATCTTCAGCACCTAGCATAATTCTGGCACATAGTAGATGCTTTTTAAATGTTTTTTGTCTATTGGCCATTAAATGCAGTTGTTCCTGATGCTAAGACCAGCAGTCTATCCACTGTGCCACTTAGCTACCAGAGTAAATGGTATTTGAGTGTTTCTGTGGTTGAAAAACTCATCACCTTACATCCATCCAACCTGATCATGAACCTCTCAAACATCTCTAAGTTGGTCCTCAGATGATATGCAAACAGTCTGGCAGTGGGACCATATTGGAAATCCTTCCAGCATGATAGGACCTGCCAGAACTAGTACAAAGCTGGCAAGACCTTTAAGAACTAGAGGAGGATGTTAATGGAAGAGGACTTTACACTTATTCCTATCAAATTCCATCTTATTAGATTTGCCTCATCATTCTAACCTGCCAAGATCTTTTTGGATCTCAATTCGGCCATGCCAACATACTTAGGATCATCCACAAATTCAATAAACAGCCCACCTATGCCTCTCAGCCAGTCATTGGTTATTGGTGTAAAGAAAAACTCAACGAGAAAACTCATCTGTCAACATTAGAGGCATGGGCCTTGTGATGAAATTATACTGCCTTCTAGAAGTTATTTCTGAAGTGCCAAGTTCATGTCCTATCCTTTCAGAGAAATATTCTTTTAAAGGAAAGATAGATAGGTTTCCATGGTCTAATGCTCTAGAGAAGCCAGCCCAAAAGGGCTGGGGTGGTTTCAAGAGGGAAAAACATTGCTGATACAAATACAAATAATTACAACAAAGAAAAAAAGAAACCAGCTAAAAAAATAGATAGAGAAAGAGCACCAGCTCTGTTTTCAGAGGACCTGGGTTCAAATTCTACTTCTGATGCTTATTACCTGTGTGACTAAGTCACTTATCCTCCCTGCAACTAATTTTCCTCATCTATAAAATAAGAGCATTGGACTCTATGATCTGTGAGGATTCTTCCATTTCAATATCTATGATCCTATGAATCAATATACAGGGAACTCATCAACTAACTTTATTTTTTTAATATGTACAAAATATGGAAGAGCAGGCAGCAAAGGATAATACAAAATAATGTCCTAGTACTTTAAGGATGATGTCCAAAATGCAATATGGCTGGTGTTGGTATTGAATGCTAAGGAAAACTAAAAAAGGGGGGTTGTTTGTTTTAGCCATACTGGAGCAAAAGTAAAATAAAAATAGATCTAAGAACACTGTATAGGATGATAATGATCAATAATGGAAATAAGGAAAACTATTTCTTTTTTGTTACTAAGGAGAAAAAATAAAGAATAAAAAAATTTAACAGGAAATTGAAACCCAAGGTTTTCAGGCAATGATGCACAAGTGCTTCACTACTCTCAATGAGTTGGATTACCTGGTATAGATAAACTACACCAAAGGTACTAAAAGAATTCATGGTCATGAATACCAAGCCAATATCAGAAATCTATGAAAAATTCTGAAGAATGAAAGGTGTGTCACAGGACTGGAGATACACAAATATTGTCCCAATTTTCAAAAAGAATAAGGCAGTGAGTTCTTCAGAGTATAAACTGGTGAGATTGGCTTCTAACTGGCAAAAATTCTTCTTAAATAGTTATTAAAGGTACTCTGTCATAATTTAGAAGGGTAAGCAAGGATAGTCTACAATGGATTCAATAAGATCAGGCAATATCTAGTTAACCCTATTTCCTTTTTGGATTAGAGCCTAATTGAGGCAGCATGACTTAGGAAAGAGAGAGCCAACCTAAGAGTCAGGAAAATCCAGGTTCAAGCCCCATCTCTCACATTTACTATCTCTGTGTCCCTAGGAAAGTCACTAAGGTGTTAAGTTTCAGAGCAATGGCAAACTGCATTAGTAAAGGAGTTTTCTGTTCAGGAGTCCTTTATTCCAAGGAAATTATAACTCTTATCCCTCCCCCACTCCCACCACACACACACACACACACACACACATACACACACACACACAGAATGATAGACCAAATGAATTCTTTAGGTGTAGAAAATCTGTGTTTATTGTTTAATGGTTTTAATCATGTCTGATTTGGGAAACCCCATTTGGGGTTTTCTTGGCAAAGATACTAGAGCAGTTTGCCATTTCATCATCCAGCTCATTTTACAGATGAGGAAACTGAGGCAAACAATTAAATGACATGCCCAGAATCGTACAGCTAGTAAGCGTCTGAGGTCAGATTTGAACTCAGGTAAATGAGTCTTTCTAACTTCAAGCCCAATACTCTATCCACTGCATCACTAGCTACCTGAAAAATCTGTATCTCAGTAACATATTTCATAAAGTTTTTCATACTATCTTTGAAGATAATGTAAAGACATGTAGAATAGATGATAGTGAGTCTAGAACTGGTTGAAAAACCAGAGTCTATGAGTAATGTATCATTGCCATCCTTCACAGAGGACTCCAATGTAATATACCAAAGGCATCTGAGCTTGGCTCTTCTGCTTAGCACTTTTATTAATAATTTGAACAAAAGCATGGATGACATACCTATCAAATTGGCAGACGACATAAAGTGGGTCAAACTGGCTAATATAATGACTGACAGAATAGGGAATGAAGATTTCAACAGGCTAGAATGATAAACATACCTAATGGAAAATTTAATAGGAAAAATATGAATTCTTACATTTGGTCTCAAAAAACACTTGCCCAAGTACAGGACAGGGAAGTCATAGTTAGACCCTATGCAAAAAGGTACATATGAATAAGATCTAGGGGCTTCCAAGGGCTACAAACTCAACATGATCAATAAAGTGACATGACCACCAAAAACTAATTTTAAATTGCCTTAATAAAAGCATAATCTCTAGAATTTAAAACGATAGGATCCACTATTCCCTGCCCTGATCATTCCACATCTGGAACACTGTGTTTAGTTCTGAGTAGGACATTTTCAAAAGGACATTGACAAAATGGAGCAGGTTCAGAGGAGAAACATTGGAATGGATAGTCAGCACAATCAAAGCCATGCCATATTCTACCTGACTGAAAGGAGTATGAATCTTTAGCCCAGGAAACAGAGGTCTGGGAAGGCGTTTGATAACTATCTTCAAACATGGTGGTGAGACGAAATGATACAAGGACACTGTCAAAGTCTCTCTCAATACCTTTGGAATTAATTTTGTGACATGGGAGACACTGGCACAGGACCATTTAGCATGGCATGCCCACATCAGAGAACGTGCTGTGCTCTATGAGCAAAGCAGAATAGAAAAAGCTCAAAGGAGAAGCCACCCCAAATGTTCATATGGACTATTTGTGCCTGACCTGTGGTAGAGCATTCCAAGTTCATATTGGTCTGATCAGCCACAGCTGAACACATTGAAACCTGACTTTAGCACAGTGATGTCATTTTGGTTCTCTTTGAGTACGCAGGACAAGAATCAACCAATCAAATGACTGGTGTTATCATATAGAAGAGGAATTCTACTTGTTTGTTGGGTTTTGGGGGGGGGGGTTGTTGTTGTTCTTTTCTTCTTGCCCCAGAAGGGAAAATTAGGAACAATGGAAAGAAAGAAGCAGTAGAGAGACAGCATTCAGTTCAATACGAGGAAAATCATCCTTACAATTTGTTTAGCTAGGTGGTACAGTGGTGAGAGTCCCTAACCTCAAGTCTGGAAGATTCCTCTTCCTGAGTTCAAATCTGGCCTTAGACACTTACTAGCTTTATGACCCTGTGCAAGTTACTGTTTGCCTCAGTTCCCTCATCTGTAAAATAAGCTGGAGAAGGAAATGGCAAATCACCCCAGTACTTTTGCCAAGAACGCCCCAAATGGGGTCACAAAGAGTCAGACACAACTGAATTACAACAGTAAAATGGAATGACCCGCCTCAGTATATAGAGAGTACCCAGTCACTGGAGATCTTCACACAGATGCTAGGTAATCACTTGATGGAGGAAAGTGTCAAAGGGACTCCTGTTTTGATATGTGTGAAGTATAGATGACCTTTGAGGTCCCTTCCAGCACTTCAATTCTTTGAAATGGAGCAGCACTAGCAGGGTGATTGCTCTATAAACACATTCAAAATGTAAGAGGAAGGAACTGAGATTTTTCCTCATTTTCCCTCCCACTGCTATAGCACTGTATTTAATTGACTTACAATTTTTCCCCTAATATATTTCTTTATGAAACCTGCCTTGAGCAATGGATACATGATTGTTCACTGAGGGTTGTGCCTCATTTGTTCCTGTAGATTGTGCCTAATTAACGTTAACTTGTCTGTACATAAAAAGTACAATAGGCTGTCCTTTCCAATTTAATTCCGACAGTTTAATCGAATCTGTATTCTTTCAAAAATAATTAGATCATTTACACTTCATTAACATGTAATGTAATGTTGAGACATTCATCATAATGATTTCTTATTTTTCTTGTGCAATATTATCTCCTCTAATGAAACTGTTAACACCATGCATGTCTTAATTAGCTTTATCATATCACTGACAATTTCTGGATAAAGCCACATTTTTACAAATGAAATTGAATTATCCCAGTAGGTATATATTCAACAGAATATGATCTTTTTCTTTTCAAGTAGCAGGAGGGCACACCTTCATACCCAAATGCGTAGTTCTTTGTGCTTTCTGTCATGGTGGATTATAACTACTAATGTGATGTGAAGGTACAATCTCTCTGTCTTATTCTTTTTCTTTATCTTTCTTTTTTCCTTTCTCTCTCTCTCTTTCTTTCTCCCTTTGTTTCTGTCTCTGTCATTGTCTGTATCTCATCCTCTCTCTCTCTACTCTTACAGCTGAATTCACAAATATTATATAGGAATCTGAATATAGGATATTCAAAGCCTATTAGGCAGAAGAAAAAACCAAAGCCTAAGAAGAGTATCCCAGCACCAGTATGATAAAACACATTTGTTAGGAAGCAGCAAGTAGTCCACAATTAATATGAGGAAAACTGAAAAGCAGTTTGTGTAAGACCAGCATTTATATAAGATAAAACAATGGACTGCCCCAAAATCCAATAGGCAAAGTTACATACTATTATCAATCCTGTAAATGGAAGCCCAAGTGGCTCACTGATAGACAAACTACAAATGCATTTCATGTGGAAAAGATCTATTCATTCTTTGTCACTCTCACATACACATAAAGTAGTTTACTATCAATGGCTATGTCTTCAGACCCAAAAGGCAATGTACATGCCTCCATATCTATATGCAAATGACCATTGATGGAGAGGTTTTGGTTCCTCCCCTCCAAGAAACATGGCAGGATAAGCAGCAGCATCATGGAGATGGACTCAATATTATGAGACTAGCAGAAGGGTAGAAAGTGACAGAGGGAGTATTGGCTCCACATGACCTAAATGGGCAATACCATTACAAGGGAATTAATGGATTGTGATCTACAAAGTTAGCAGCTAGTTTGTTTGTTTTAAATAATTAAGGATTATCCTCTAACCAGGTCAGGCCACTGAACATGGGCGATGATAAGGAATAGTCAAGCCCTAACTCTAGCCCAACAGTGAAACTAGAGGAATAGTTAGCTGGGCTAGCCATTCTCTCTCCCAATGAACCAAATGAAATCACAAATCTTGTCCCCCAACTCCAGGAAATAAATAACCAGACAGATAGACTGACATGGATAGACAGACAAACAGATAGATATAGATGGATAAATGGGTAGATGAATTACCAGTCCACATCCACATCTGATATCATGGATAATATATATTCTTGCCACTCATCCTGCATAAGTCATTTTTGATAGTCTATTCTGACTGTGTAGCCCTTTCCACTGCCCTTTGAAGGCTTTGTAATTTTAACTTTCATAATATTTAGTATTCCATGCTTCATAAATACATAGAATTATTAATCGGCAATGAACAATTTGTGATCATTAAAAGAACAGTGCAGTTTCCCAAATATAATTCATTCTGAACTCATCCTCATTTCCAGGCCCAGTTCATTTTCCATCTTCAGCAGGGGAAGGGAAAAGGGAAATAAGCATTTACAGAACACCTTCTATGTGCTAGCCATTGTGCTAAGCACTTCACAAATGTCATCTAATTAAATCCTCACAATAACCTTTCAAGGTAGGTGCTGTTATTATCTCCATTTTACAGGTGAGGAAACTGAGGCAAACAGAGTTTTAAGTAACTTCCTCATGTTCACACAGTTACTGAGTGCCTGAGACCAGATTTGAACTCGGGTCTTTCTGACTCCAGGTCCAGTGTTGTATCTACTGTGTGACTGAGCTTCCCCTATGCATATACTGATATTCTAAATTGGATAAAATTCAAGGGACTGATGTCACAATATGAAAAATATACTTATTTTCATCTATTTCCTTCTTACAGGAGGTCTAGTGGGGCTGATTTCTAAGTCACACTGAAAAGGTTTTGTATTTTTCTAGAGCTCAGTGAAATTAGGAGCATATCATCAGTAAATACAAATATTTAAAAAGTCTTGCAATGAATAAAAAATCATCCTTTTTTGTGGAATTTATGTAGGATGTCTTCCATGACATGGGTGAATCGTTGTTGTTGTCATTCAGTCTTTTCAGTCGTTTCTGACTCTTTGTGACCTTATTTGGTGTTTTCTTGGCAAAGATATGGAAGTGGTTTGCCATTTCCTTCTCCAGCTCATTTTACAGATGAAGAAACTGAGGCAAACAGAATTAAGTGACTTGCCTAGGGTCATGTGACTACAAAGTGTCTGAAACCTGGAGCCAGATTTAACTCAGGTTTTCCTGACTCTAGGCCCAACAGTCTATCCACTGCACCACCTACCTGCCCCAAAGGTAAATACTATAGCAAAATAATGCTTCCCTATTTAGTACCTCACTTAAATAGCCATATTAAGCAGATTATTTAAGTAGAGTTACCTCTGTAGACTTATCCATCATGGTGTCTTCTATGATCTTGAGGCATGAATAAGAGTTATCTTATCTGTGAACTCAAGGCTGCACTTTGTTATATCCAGTCAAATACTTTTCTGACATCAATAAACACAGTAGGCATTTATTTTCTAGATACCTCTCAATGAGTTGCATGATTATAACAATGAACTCCATGAGTTCTGCTACAGAAAATCATTCTAAAAACCTGTCACCTCACACTTTCATTGAAGATACACATACAAATCATGATCATAAGATATTTATAGAGACAAGAAAGCAGGTATATGGGTCAGCAATTGCTGATGTCATCCACACATCCACCACGTATCTTTTTTTTCCTTCCTTAGGAAAAGTATGATCCATGATCTTTCCCATTCTTTTAGAACTACAGTCTCTCTGAAATCTCTTAATATTCACTTCCTCTGTGTTTATACACTTGTAATGCCTCTAACATAGATTTCTATTGAATATACTTGACAGGGTCCAACTGTTCTTCTTGACTTTAGCTTAAATGACATTTTTCCTTAATCAGTAAGTCAGGTACAAAGGGTGGCCTAACTGTGATGGTTCCACTAGTGTTGCTGAAAAAATCCTCAGTATATTCAAGTGGATCTTTGATCTCATCCTTATAGATATTAACTATAACAATGTAGATAACACCTCATCCATGCCCACCCAATCTGTGTGACTCTTGTTCATATCCTCCCATAAGATCACCAAAGGAAATCTATCCAACATGCTGAAAGCATGCCTTCTGCTAATATCATAAGAATATATGAATAGACCTTATAAGCTGTTCATTGATTAACTCAGTCTTGCCTGACTATAGATCTCTTCCAGAGGGCTTGATGCAACCAACTACTGGGTCATCAACATGTTGTATAGTACCCAAGGGACCTGACCATCCACAGAGCATGCCTTCACAGGTATGTTCCCTTTCAGATGACTGTTTTCAGATATTAAAAAAAAAATACAAATGAGTGATGGTTCCACCTCTAAACTGCAATATTTATTTATGTATAATGTATTTATGTACAATATATTTTTTTTCAGTTAGAGGTGACTTTATTACTTGAGTACATAAACCAAAATTTATGCAACCAGAGCAGAGGCTGTGGATGATTCATATTTCCGATTAGGTGGGAGCACTATCTTGGTCTTGTAGTACCGAGCCAGCCGGTGAATTCGGCTCTCATTCTGAATCAGACGGAATTTCGAGTCCTTATCCTTTCTGTTTCTCTCAAGATGCTTTCGAACAGCAACAGCTTTCTTGATCAAGTGATAAAGATCTTCAGGCAGATCAGGGGCAAGTCCCTTGGACTTTAGAATTCTCAAAATTTTGTTGCCAGTTACAAAGCGTACTTGTGCCACGCCATGAGAATCCCTCAGGATCACACCGAGATCTGGGAGGGCGTCAGGCCCTTCTTGGCCAGCTTGTAGATCTGCTCCTTCACGTCGTCCAAGGTGAGCTTCAGCCACGTAGGCACGCTGCGGCGATAAGGCAGAGCCGACTAGGACAGACCCTTCTCGGGAGCGTGCATAGGACCCATGATGGTTTTTTTAAAGCAATCGTGGTTAAGTAACTTGCTCAAGGATACACGGCCAGTTATTTCTGGGTGTGGTGCTGAGTATCTGAGCCCAGATTTGATCCAGGTCCTCCCGAAACTGGAGCCGGTGCTCTTACTCGCTGAGCCACCTGGACGCCTCTAAGCAATTGGGGTTAAGTAACTTGTTCAAGGTTACATGGCCAGGTGTTTCTGGGTGGGTGCTAAGTGTCTGAGCCCGTTTTTCGATCTCCAGGTCATCCCAACACTGGAGCCGGTGCTCTTACTCGCTGTGCTACCTGGCCGCCCAGGCTTTAGGTTCTTTTATTTGAATTCACCATGTTATATGAAATGAAACCACTAACATGCTAATTTTATGAAGGTAAATCTATACTCCTGTTGCTTCACGTGATCAAAAGCATCTAGGTGGAAACTGGCTGAAAATATTGGTGATGGAAATTTAATCTTTTTGCCTGCACAAGGATGAACTTGTATACCATTTTCTAGTTATCATTTCACAAAATCATGTGAGTAAATAGAGCTATGCAGAAATTCCTTATCCAAATAGAGAGGTGATAAGGAAGCTGTTTGGATTCTTTATATTTCCAAATATGTGTGTGTGTGTGTGTTTGTGTGTGTGTGTGTGTGTATTTCTTATTTACCCAAAGGTAGTTGTTCCCTGACAAAGATCTCAATTTTTTTTTTTGGAAAGTTAAATAGAAATATTTAAAAATGAACTACATGGGAAAATAGAATAAGAAAATATTTAGTAGATTTCACTTATCAGTTTTAAAGGATTCCTCTTAAACGATAGGAGGGTTGACTTTGCTTCATTTAGGTTTATTTAGGCAGCACTATCAGAGATGCTAGTTCTTTAAACAAGTTTTGACCTGACCTTGCCTCTTCTTTGCTTTTCCTTTTAATTAAGATGCAAATACATTCACATTTATTTGAGCTAAACAAATAATGGAATAAATGTGAAAACAATGCTTGAATGATATTTAAGAGGGTAGGATTTGATAGCTCTTTCTTTCTTCTTTGGAAATATAGGGGGAGTAGGTTGTATAAAAAAGTAAGGCAGAAGCTAAGAAGGTCCGCCATGGCTCTGGAATATTGTACATTTTGAAAGCAGTACAACATAATCGTCCTGCAAAACATTTTAGGAATCAAGGCTACTAATTAACTGCTAGTGCATCAATTAGTTATAATAGCTGTAATAATATATAAACAATGGCCTGAAGTTATATGTTGCCACACATCTCTTTACATTTGGTGAGCATTTTTTTTTTTGCCTTTGCTTTGAAAATTTAGGTTAATAATTCATTGCTAATGAACTCATTTTTAATGGGATGCTTGGGACATTTAAAGGTTTCTTTTAAAATGTCACAAATTCTTTGGCTAAAAAAAATCAACTTTTTACCAACCAGAGAAACATTATGGCACTCATACAGTTCTTCATGTTCATTTTACTGAAGTTTATAATTTAATGATGAGTTTTACAAGGGCAGGGTTGGGGTGGGAGGTGGATTAAACCAGAGTTCTAAGAGGAAATTCTACTTAACTCATTTTGGGAGGTTGCCCATGAAGAAATCTTCCACAAGGGATTAATCCCATAGATAAATGTAAAAAATATATTTGCAACAAGGCATAACTGATTTCTAAGCCCAACTTTTCATTTTTGTGTGATATACTGAAGTAAATCTATTTGGCTGAAACAAATTCCAAGTAGTAAAAAAAAACCTTCCAAAGATGCATCTCCAGCTGTCCACACCCTAGACAGATGTTCTCATAAACAAAAAGCTGCAGGCCATACTTTTTCCCCTCCTTTTTTCTTTCTTCTCCATAGTTCAATTAAGTGACATGTTTTCATTTCCCTACTCTTTTATGCCTTACTTCGCTTCTTTCCTTTAGGAATTTCTTTAGCTCTCTACCTTTTCCTTTCTCTTACCAATTTCCTTTATGATAAAGTAATGGGACAAGTAAGTCCTTCCTGGACCAACATAAATTTGTATACATGGCTGGGGGAGGGAGGTGGTGCAGAAGCTAGGGAGTAAAAAGAGAGAGATGGACAAATGGACAGAAAAATAGATATCTAAAACTGACCTCATTACCTTTCTGCCTAAACTCTCCCACCTCAACTTCCTTATTACTATCCTCCCTGTCCCTCAGGAATAGATAGACAGACATTATTAATTATAGATATACTGCAATGAGAGAAATTATTCAGCTTATTTTCAAGAATAGGTTTATTTGCAAATGAATGAGTCAGTTTCCAAGTTTGCAAACAGAATTAACTCAAATAGAGAGAAAAATGTATTTCAGGGACTTAAAAGCAATGAAATCCATTTAAAATTTTGTTTGTTAAAAAATTAGTTCAAAAGTATTAATTATATTAAAATTACACCAAGTTAATTACATTAAAAGTTAAGTACATTATCCCTTTTTTCTGTCTGTTGATGTTTGTATATATTTTAAACCAAGAGTACCTAGATGCAATTGGCTAGATCCCTCTTCAAACCTCTCATTGCTCCCCCTCCCCCTTACCCACTCAGTTGAGAATCTTGCCTTGCATTTTAGAGAAAAATTAAGGGCGTTTGCCCTGAGCTCCCTCTTCCTCATTTTGTATTGCTCAGATGCCTTCTGCTACTATCTCCTCCTTCACCCCTGTCTCACATGAAGAAGTGGCCTTACTTATTACCATGACTAACCCTTCTACCTTTTCAAGCAATCCCATTCCACCCTATCTCCTCCAACAGATCGCCTCCTCTGTTATCCTCACTGTATCGCTTATCTCCAATCTCTGTCCACTGACTCTTCCTCTACTGCCTACTAATATGCCCATGTTTCCCCCATCCTCAAAAAACCCTCACTTGGTCCTTTCATCCCTATTCTATTCCTCTATGTCTTCTGTCTTTTGTGGCTAAACTCCCTGAAAAGGTCATCTACAATTGGTGTTTCTACTTTCTCTCCTCTCACTCCTTTCTTGACCACTTACAATGTGACTTCTGACCTCATCATTCTACCAAAACTGCTCTCTCCAAATATTTTATTGACAAGAATAATACCAAGAATATTTTATTAACAAATCCAATGGCCTTTTCTCAGTCCTCATTCTCTCTATAGCCTCTAACTCTCTTGATTACCTTTTTCTCCTTGTTACTCTCTTCTATCTAGGTTTTAAGGACACCACTCTTTCTTGGTTCTCCTTCTCTATCAGACTGCTTTTTCTCAATCTCTTTTGCTAGATTCTCATCCAGATCATGTCACCTAATCTTAGGTTCCTGCAGAATTCTGCCCTGGGCCCTCTTCTCTTCTCCTTCTATACTATTTCACTTAGTCAACTCATCAAGCTCCTATGAATTTAATTACCACCTCTTTGCTGATTATTCTTGAGTCTATCTATCCTGCTCTAACCTCTCTGCTGAACTCCAATCTCATATCTCCAACTTCCTTTCAAACATGTTGGGCTGGATATCCAGTAGATAAACTCAACATGTCTAAAACTGAACTCATTACCTTTCTGCTTAAAATATCCTGCCTCAACTTCCCTATTACTATAGAATGTAATACTATCCTCCCTGTCCCTCAGACTCGAATCTAAGTGTCATCCTTGGCCCCTCACTATCTCTCACCCTCCATATCCAATCTGTTGCCAAAGCCTGTGGGTTTCACCTTTGCAACATCTCTCAAACACACCCCCTTCTATTCTCTGACACTGCCACTACTCTAGTACAGGCCCTCATCACACCTAGATTACTGCAATAGCCCACTGGTAGGTGTACCCTGCTTCAAGTCTCCCCCGACTCCAATCTGTTCTCCATTCAGCCACTAACAGATTTTCCTTCAGCCTTGGTCCAACCATGTCAATTCACTACTTAATAAATTCTAGTAGTTTCCTATTGCCTTCAGCAGCAAATACAAAAAGTTCTGTTTGGCATTCAAAACCCTGCTACTTTTCCAGTCTTCCTTACTCCCCACTATCTATTCTTTGGTCTACTGACACTGGATGTTGGCATCATTTTCCTCATCTTTGAGATGAAACAGCTGGAATAAGTGAATTGTGAGGATCCTTCTTGTTCAAAATTCCCTAATCCTTTGTTGTTCTCATCTGTACTTTGCCACTAATAGCATCACCTTGGTCAAATCATTTAGTCTATTTTCATCATTAGTTTTCCCCAACACTAAAATATAGAGTCTGAAGAAATGATCTTCAAAGCCTCTCATAGCTCTAAAATTATTGGAATCTTACATCTGAAACACACTAATAAATGAGAAATTAATTATTTCATTTTCCCAATGATTTGAGACACATCCTGGAAATAAACCTTAAGGCCCATAAGAAAGTTTTGTTGACTCACTTGGGCAGAGAATAATAAGCCCTTATTAAGTGCCTACTACATGCCAGGTACTGTGCTAAGAACTTTAGAAATATTATCTCATTTGATTCTCACAACTAAACTATGAGACAGATTCTGTAACAATCCGCAATTTAAAATGGAGGAAACGGAACCAAACCAAAGGTAAGTTACTTGCCTAGGGTCACACAGCTTATAACTGTCTGAGGCTAAATTAGAACCCAAGTCTTTTTGACTTCAGGTACATAACTTTGCTCACTGTGTCACCTAACTGAGTATTGGACATTTGTAGGGTAACAGTGGGAGATAAAACTAAGGAATTAGATTGCACCTTTGAATGCCAGATGAAGGAGACTGGGTTTTATTCAGTATTCTATGTTATCTGCAAATATAAGGATGAAAGTTTTATACATGTGTATAAATAGATTGACTTGCACTGTGTAGAAGAAACCTAGGAGATTGAGGGAAGAAATGTTTAGGAAAGACTTCTGAAGAAAAAAGGATGGATGTATTCCAAAGGCAAGGAAATTGTGAGGGTCATATTGATTTTTTTTAAATGCTAAGAAAAGAACACCTTTGATGATTTGATATCTTCAGAAAATCAAAAAACAAGTAATAAGAACAAACTGAAGAAATACCCAAGAATAGGCCAAGAGGGACTAGACCCTAAAGCAAACCTGCACAGCCTGAGGCCCATAGGATGGCACCAAAGGATTTCAGACAGCCCACAAAAAAATATGGAGGAAAATATTCTCTACATTTTTCTCAGGCCACTTGAAATTCTTTGGCAGGTCACAGGTTGTGTAGGTCTGTTCTACAGCAACTTCCAGCTCTAAATCCTACCAGGCTTCCTAGACTGACAGAACAAAAGAAGATCTCTCAAAATAAGAAGGGGATATAAAGAAAGACCTTTTAGGGGACATCTCACATTAATAGCGCTATCTTCTCAACCTACCAGCTTAAGGCCACCACTCCCTACAAATTATCTAAAGTCTTAGTCCCACCTAGAGATTTCTCAGTCTGATGATCCATGGTCTGTGTGTGTGTGTGTGTGTGATGTGTGTTTGTAAGTAAGCATTACAACTAGCTGTCTCTTCCCTATCTCCTAATGAAAATCAATTAATCATATCTTTAAAATCCAACTTGTGTGATTGTACCAAATCATGGCAATTTAGAGCAATTCAATCTTTTTGAACTTAGGAATGATAAAGTCAAGCTGGTAGTGTTAGGAAATTAATTTGGGTTGCATGGATAGAATGGAGAAAAGACTAGAGGAAATGAAATGGTTTGGGAGACTATTTCAAGAGTATAGTAGAACTAGAATTTTGACTTGAAGTAGAATGCCAAGAAATAAAACCAGAAGATGGCATAATTGCTACTAAGAAGGAGGAAGTGACAAAGTTTTGTGACTGGTTGGGCGTATGAGCTGAGGGAAATAAAGGATGTCAAGTATAATCCTGACGTTCCTAGTCTATAGGAATGGCACTGGGGGTGGTGGAATTAAGAGATTAGGTGGTACCAATTAGAGAAAGAGAAAGGTTAGCTAGAGAACCTGGTTTAGGGTTATGACAGCAATCTCAGGAAATAATTAATTTTAGTGATTATATAGCCTATAGCCCTTTTCAATTTTACTTAGGTTTAAATGACTCTAAATGATTCCAACCTTGAGCAGTATTGATCTGGCCACTTCTGGATAAGAACACAAAGGGACTGGTTTCTGGATTTAAGTCTAATTGTTCAGTACCTTTTTCTCTTTGAATATTTTGTTACTAAAGTTTGGCCCAGAAATTCACAAAACACAAAATTGCAGAGTTGGGAGATACTTTAGCAGCCATCAAATACAATCCATACCAAAAAAAAAAAATACCCAGTATAGTATGCTCAACAATTGGTCATCCAACCGGTACCTTAAAACTACCCACTACCTACAGCCTGAGGCAGCCCATTCTATTTGGGCCTACTCAGGAGGCAATTTCTCTTTACATTGAGCCCAAATTTGTGTCTTTGAGACTTCCACCCATTGTTCCCAGCTCAGTCCTATGGAACCAAAGAAGATAAATCTAATTATAGATTTCAATTTCAAGAACTTGCAAATAATTATAATTCCCCCCCTCCCCTGAGTGTTTTTTTCCTCCTCTAAAGATCTGAATTTCCTTCAACTAATCCTTATGCCCACAAAGCCAGTGTGCTCCACCATTTTGATTTCTCCAGCTTATCAACATGATTTTTTAAAATGTGGTGCCTCCAAACATAATGTGGTCCCAGAAGATCTCTATTGCTTTCTTCCTTAATAAAACACAAATATTCAAAAGATCTGTGATTTCCTTTTAGCCCTTGACTTAATAGATAAGTTTGGGCAACTACTTAAGGCATGTATGCCTAGAGTCACTGAGGTAATAAATGTCAGAGGCAAAATTGGAATAATGGTCTTTCTGATCATAAGTTCAGCAGTGTATCTGCTATACCACATTGACTAGGTTTGTTCACTTTAATTATAGGGAAGATGTTTGAATATACAGAACAAGAAACAAATATAGGATGAAAAATATAATTCAAACTCTTATTGTTGCCTTATTTCTAACTTTCTTGAGATACCAATCAATAGGAAGTAGTACTATAACTCAAGCACTGATATCACATTTCTAAATTAAATTCAAATTGATTGAGCTTTCCTGTTTTTTTAATCTTATACCTTATTTTGCAAATTATACTTCACAAAAAAATTTGTATCTCTGTGAAATAAATATTAAGATACAAGTAAGCAGATTGCGAAGAGCACTAATATAATTTATTCATTAGATTTATATAGACCTTTATTCTAAAGAGCTCAAGGAAGTATGTGGAACAATTTCAAATCATGAATATTATCAATTCATTAAACCATGATCAATTAAGCTATAGTATAGCAGTACGAGAGGCAACTAGGTAGCTCAGTGAATAGAGTGCTGGGCCTAGAGTCAGGAAGACCTAAGTTCAAACCCAGTCTTAGATACTTACTAGCTGTGTGACCCTGGGCAAATCACTTAACCTCCGTTTGCCATAATCCACTGAAAAAGAAAACAGCAAACCACTTTGATATTTTTCCAAGAAAACCCTACGGACAGTACCGGAGTGCTATGGTCCATGGGGTCACAAAGAGTCAGACACAACTGAACAACTAATCAACTAGAGGCCTAGAGCAACAGGAAAGAGAATAGAAAATAATACGTGGAAACAGGAGAGGTTCAGATAGGTAGGGACAGCATCAAACAACCCCAGAGCTATGTAGCAATCTGCCCTCTTTACACTTTTACTTTTTTATTTTATTTTTTAGAGTCAATTGAGATTAAGTGACTTGCCCAGCATCACACAGCTACTAAGTGTCTAAGGCCAGATTTGAACTCAGGTCCTCCTGACCTATGGGTAGGTGGTCTATCCACTGTACCACCTAGCTGCCCCTCCATGCTCCTTACATTTTTAGGGAAGAGAAAGAAAGCAGTAGTGTGTAGGACCTAGAAACTATGCCTATTGCTCTACCATCAGAGGGGGTTTATTAACCTCTTATCTTATGCCCAACCCTGTACTCTGCAAGTGCAAAAGAAAGATAAGACATAATCCTTACCCTCACAGAGTTTATGAGATAATTGCAAATATAAGTCATATATGTATGTATAACAAGATGGTATATAATTAACATTAGGTAATATAGATAAATACAGAATCAGTCAAACCCACATACATTTTTCAAATGTCTATTATATATGGCTTTGTGCTAAGCACTGGGGATCCAAAAAGAATAAATAAAACAGTCTTCACTCTTCAGCAGCTTATATTCTACTGAAATACCACAATACCGCAGAATGCCATAATGATTTAACCAAAGCCATTGCTGGGCTAGATGCTTCTTCAAGGTTCCTACTAAAGAGGAGAAAAAGTACAACCGATTTAAGTGTCTAATACAATAATTACAAGAATACTCTGAGGGAACAAAGTGTTAAGAAAGCAGGAATCTAGGCTAAAAGACAAGGCATTAGCTAGAGAATATTTTCTGGAAGAGGTATCTAAGTTGTTACCCAAGGAACAGAGGGATATGGGTAGGCATGCAGGATGAGGGAGGCTTTCCATACATTCTGAGTAGATTAGGCAAAGACCTCATAGCAAGAAAGGGAGGACCAAGCAAAGACACAAGACAATATGTTTAAGAACAATATAGGAAGAGTTGAAAGAAACATGTAAAGCAACATTAGCTAATGTCAAGGCATTGTAAAGGCCACAGTCTACAGCCTATAATTGATCCCAAGGGAAGACCTTATGAGTAGTTATGAGTAACAAAGTGCCAAACTGAAGTACTGATTGTAGGAAATGCTATGTCCAGAAAAGTTTGAGAAGGTCCAAGTTAAAGACTACCTTCTGTTGTCCTGAAATAAGATCTCTAGGAATTTGATAGAGGAAAGAGAAACATCTAAATTGAAGAGGTAGATGGAAGTGGCAATTCAGTGTATGTGAAGGTGAAATTGTGGGAGGGATGGGAAATAATCCAGATGTTTTAAAAATGGGGGACAAAGAAGATATTGGCTATGTTAGAAAACTCCCTCACAGTGGTAGAAGAGTGATAAAGGATATGAGAAACAGGAAAGGCTGGTCCTACCTTTGTTCTATTGATAGTACCACGTTTCTACTCATTCCCTCCATGCCAAATTATATTTCAATCATTCTTTTTCATAGAAACATTTGGAAAGCCAGGCAGACATTTGCAAATGTAAGCAGTCACCTGTACACCTAAATGTGAGATTATTCAAAGCCAGCTGAGGGTCCAAGTTCCAAAAACCCTTCATTGTGTGTTGGAGAGCCTACCACATTAGGAAAAGGACACAAAAATAAAGATGGATTCACTTATTCCTCTCTCATCTTTCTTTTACCTCTCAGTCTCTTTCTCTCTGATCACACATACACACACATGATAAATGTATGTGGGTTTGACTGATTCTGTACCCTTGGTAGCAATTATCTAAGCTGGTAGCCCTCTGGTCAGAACAAAAGAGAAGTTGATGACCTAGGTAACGTAACTTCATTCTCCTTGCTTCCTCTAGTTTTCACAATCTTAGTGAAAATGTCTATGGAGAACACTGCTGCTTAATCTTCAACACCATGGAGGAGTCCTACCATTTTTTTTCCCCTTTTAAATGTTAAGTTTGTCACCATAATGGTACCTTGAAGAGACAGTAACCTCTCCGCTATTATTAGCACCATTTTTGCCCAAAAGGAACAGATCCTCACGATAGTACCTTTCTCTAGCATCCCTGCAAAAATCCAGTTTGTCTCCCAAAGTTTTCCATTACTACAACAGGAGGCCTCTTATGACTGTGAGTTGGCCCTACTCTCCGTATGGAAGGAGCCAGGAAGAACCTGATGGGGGCAGTTACCTGGAACTAAAGAGGATTCATGGAAATAACCACGCCAGGGGCTTGGACAGCTGACTTGGCTGCCGTCTAAAGGGATGGCTTCACGGCCTGTTTACACACATTGTTGAATCCGGAGCATTGATTCTATGTTTGATGTGAAAAGAAATTAAAGCTCTGGTCTCATTAGATAACCGGTTATGGTTAAAGATCACAGGGAGACTCTCTCTCCTTTTGTATGACACTGAATGGTCACAGCAGGCAGCAACTCTTGCACAATTGATTTCAAACAGAGTTTTGTCTGAAAGATGCTTCTAGATTATGGCAAGAAAGCATTCCATAATCCTTCTGCCAATGCAGTTATGTTTAACAGACATTCAACTCTTATCACTGATTGATAACACTTAACTCAAAACATATTTAAGCTTTAGGAATGTCAATATTTTGCCGCCAAGTGAAGGTGACCCTTGCTCTTTTTGTTTGCTAAGTGTGCGCTGTGGTTTGCTGGTAAATTTGTAAGGGTGGTTCTGTGGGCAGGCTGTTATGGATTTGCTATCTTAGCCTGAAGTGTTTGCTGCTGATTATGTGATTAAATCAATAATAATTTCTGTTTGGATCCTGCGCTTCTTGATTCATCTCCTTTTCCAAGCTGTGGAGCAGAACAATGAGCACCAGCTCTTGAGGCTGGAGTGCTTTGTTGTGAAAGAAATGCCAAAGGTATGGCAGGTGGCTTCCCATCTCTTTAGAAAGCAAAATATTACTCTACAGGTAAATAAACAAGTGGGGCCTTTGTCGCTGAGGAGGTGAACATGACAGGTGCAGAATAGGGGGCTCATTTTAATCAATGTTGCTGTTTATTCTGGCTTTACCTGAAGTAGCGGCAGCTCCTGCCAAACCGCCTTCATTCCATATTAAACAGATATTCTTTTATTCTGATAAAGGGGGGAATTTACATTTAAACAGGCCTCAGGCTCACATTCACAGCATATGGTCATTCCAGCCACCCCGGCAGTTTTACATTACAACACAGGAGGTCTGCGGGCTGTACTTCACAGGACAAAGAGGATTTCCCCTCTCAATCTCTTTCTCTCTGATCACACATACACACACATGTCTACAAATGACAGTGGGAGGGGCCCCAGGGGGACTATACTCAGAGTTTCCCCCCACACACACACACACATCAAGATTTGAATATAAGCAATAGGTCCCCAGTGGGGGCAACAACAAAAAAATGCATTTCCCTTTTGGAAACTTACTTGTCCCTGCACTGCTCGCGGTAACACTGCGACTGCTTTGCAAAGAGCCAAGGAGCCATTTATAATAATTCACATATTAATCTAAACCACATTGGAGGAAGCTTCCACTCTCTGGGAGAAAGGCTCCCTTAATCCCTCACTCCAAACTCCTTAGTGGCTAAAGGGGCTTTACCTTACTAACAACTTTTGTGCCTGCTCCGAGCTCTCAGCAGGAAAATCTGGGACAATTCAATCTCCCAGCGGAAATCACTGGGACACCAACAGATCTTTTAAAAATCAGAACATCTGGTCAGTCACCTTCTCCCATATGGGTAAACAGAACTTTGTTAATAAGGCTGTGTTACAAAACTGATTGAAACCGAAGGTAGTTTTAACGGTTATAGGATAGCACTTGGCTAATGTTTTAACACTGGGAATGTAGCAGACTGTGATGGACAACAACTGTGCTAATCAGTTCTTTTAAACAACAAATTGCTTGTAGCGATGTTAAATATTACTTCAAAAAAAAAAAAAAAAAAGAGGAAAGCAGCCCCAGGGATTGTGTTCATCAGTTTGTTTGCAAAGGTAAAGTTTCCTAAGGTGATTGCTCCTGTACTGGGGGCCAAGTCGGTGTTTATTAAGTGTATGCAATTGTAATTGTAATTACTATTTATCTATTGGGAATTGAGCTTTTAAAAAAATATTATTTTGCCAAGAGAAGAAACAAAACAGGCTTTCTAAGTTTCAAGAACCAAACTAAGCTGCTATGAGTAGTCACTTCCCGCATTGTTTCCCAGGTAAAGGTAGGAATTATGTCTCAGTCTTCTGCCTTTGCTAAGCAGGGAGACTGCGCGTTAGGTGTGACTGCTCTGCCAGGTTATAATCACGGCTGCGCTAAAGGACTCTCCTCCAAAAGCAGCAAAATTCCTTTCTGGCCCACCTCAAAGGGCTGGATTGTTTCCCCCTCCAATTTTTGGCAAAGTTCCATGAAAATAAAAGGCAGTTTATAGCTGGCTGACAAACACCATTTAGCGGTGATCAAGCTGTTGCGCTGTAGACCCCCATAACACTAACACACATACCACACACAGGTTCTTGGACCATTAGCTTCACCTTGAAGTGGGGGCAAGGGTGGGGTAGAGAGAGGAGCCTATTATGCAGAGAAATCATGCCCATGGCTAATAAATGTTGAATACTGCACACTGGATCTATTGGAAGGGGGAAGAGATGAACTGAATCTGGGATTCCATCAGTGTGGGGGACTCTCCAGTATGGAAACTCCTTCCACTGGTACAGAATAGCAACTCAAATATAACAGAGTCTGAGGGAGTTGCCTGGGAGTTCTGAGAGGACAAATGACCTGCCCATGGTCACACAGCCAGTATGTTTCAGAAATGACTTCACTCCGTGTTCACTTAAGTCCAATGTTAGCATGCTATCCATTCTACCCTGGTGCTTCTCAAGCCAAATTTAGAATGATCAGATTGATTTCCCTCAAAGTTTAGACTCAGCTTTACCCTTTCCCCTTGTTCTCTCAGCACATTAGCCTCTAAACTCATCACTTTTCTGTACTAATCACAGAATCTGACTTGGAAGGAATCTCAGAGGTCATTTAATCCAATCCGTACCTAGTAGATTATTTAGTACAATGCTCAATCAGCACCTGGTATGGAGACTTTAGAGTCAGAAAGACCTAAATTCAGGTGCCACCTCTGACACATTTTGGCTATGTGACTCTGGTCACTGCTCTAAGACTTTATATTGCAGAGCAAGTAATGATCTATATTGATAGGAGGATTTTCCTTACTGGAAGCTCCCTATACCAATCAAATCATAGTCCCACAACCTCCCCCTCCACCCATCCCCCCATATTACTTAAGCTAAGCCACTCTTATAAAAAATCCACTATTTGGGGAAGAATGTGCCTTTTCTCCCTAACTAGATTATAAACTCCGTGAGGACAGGGACCAAGATTTAGATTCTGTTTTAGAACAAGGAGACACCTAGGAGGAACTTGAGCCCCTTAATTTCACAGTCAAGGAAACTGAGTTCATGCTTCTTGGTGTAATGAAAGCTTAGAGATAATATAGTGACACGGTTGGCTGGTATCATGGAATGTCCCACATTTTGTTGGCTATTTAAGAAGAATTTTAGTGGGGTGGCTATGTGGCACAGTGAATAGAGCACCAGCCCTTGAGTCAGGAGGACCTGAGTTCAAATCCAGCCTCAGACACAATGCAAAAAGTAACCATGTGACCTTGGGCAAGTCACTTAAGCCCAACTGCCCTCCAAAAAGCAAAAAAAAAAAAAGGGAAAAAAAAGAATTTTATTAATCTATGTGTCATCAGCTACCTATAAAATAAATCCTCAGAGGTCAGGACTCAATTTTGAGTATATCTGTATGTTAGGAAGCTCTCTAATAAGAAAAAAAGTATCTCATGCATATTCTGATTCCCAGTCATCTCAGCAAGCACAAGGAAAAAGAAAGATTCACTTCTCATGGCCCACCTCAGAGATTAAACTAATTATTACATGTGTTTCTCTTGTGTGTGTGTTTAAATAAGGTGATAGACTCTAGTCTGACTAAATGGTTGATTTAACCCCATGCATATAAGTTTATACAAGATCTCTTTGCACTCTCTCCAGGCCCCAAAAGACTTGCCTGGATCTAAAAGAAATTAATAACTAAAAGTCTGAGCCACAGATACTGCACCTCAGATTACTGATAATTACTGTTAACAACAAATCAGGGTACTGAGCTAATGAATATTCTGAGTTGATCTTTTTTATTTTCAAACTGGTAAAATTTTTCTTTTCTTTTTTTTCTTTTTTGTTGACAATACATTGAGTTTATCTTCAGGGGGTAGAAAAGTGTGCCTGTGAGGACTGACCTCATTTGTCCCAATTTTGTGATTATTTGTTGCTTCCTGAGGGAATTTCTTTTATTCAAGTGAATTTTCTCAGGACTCTTCATAAACCATAGTTTCTTTGAGAGAGGACCAGGAAGTTGTTTACTATTATAAAACTACAAATTCATTTACTTTAAAGGTTCTCTGTTTAACCTTATTTTTCATTTGGAGTATTTTTTTTTAATTTTAAATATCTTCACTGTGACTTTATCCTTGTAGCTAATGGACCATCAATAGATTAAGCCTGAACAGAATGCTAATATAGTAAAATCTCAGCAATTTGGAGAAATGGAGCTAGTCTGAATTAGAGGGTATTTTAGAACAAATAATAATAATCACTTGCATTTTGTAGTCACTTTTACTATTTACAAACTGGCTGTCACACATATTATCTCACTTCATCAGAAATGTTTTATTAATTTATTGCTAGGACAAACAATGCATTCCCATGTAATCAGCATGTTAATTATTTGTATGCAAATAGATGCTATTCCAGCGCTCCAAAACAGTTTGTTCTAAGAATGTTTACTATTACTCCCATCTAACTTTCATTTGTTACCAAACCTTTTGTTCATACAAAGTGTGATGATAAATTTCTCCTAGTGCTGGTTGAATTTTCATAAATCTCAAAAGTGTGGTAGCCAAATTAAGGAGATTTTCTGGTTAAGTCTCTAGAGATCTTCAAATTGGTCCTTCACAAAAAAAGATTTGTGATTGCTTCATACACATACAAGAATATCAATGAATCTCACCAAGAACTTTGCTTCACACCTCTCTCTAATGTACACATCATCTATTATTTTGAATCAAGTTATCTTTTTCTTCATTTCATCCCCCTGAATTATAAACTTCATGAGGAATGGAAGCAGAATTTCTATCCATTCTAAATTTAATCCAGAATTTATGACAGTGTGGCACACAAAAATGCTTTGTTAAACTTAATTTTTAAATTTACATCCCAAATGTCATGCCTGTTTCAGTCAGGGGAATCTCTAATAATTCTTTCTTTTCATAATACCAGTAAATATGTGTACTCACATGTAAATAAAATCACTAATTTTTTGCTCTAACAAATATGCAGAGATGATATTGGTCCACTAGAATTTGGGTTAATTCAGAAATAGAGGAATATGATTCCCACACTCATTATCCAACACAGCGATATACCCAGTTCAGTCCCACTACCACCAATCCTTACATGAATGTTTTCTTCTCATGTCATCTTTGGCCTTTCCCTTTCTAATAAGGCACAGAGTTATTTTTTCCTTGTGGGAGCACCTCCTCACTTAGAAATATAAAAATAGTTCCAGAAGTCAGTTAAAGATTTTCTCTTTCTGATCCCTTTAAAAGTAATTATAAGTTCCATATTTATGTCTTCTGTCTTTGTTGCTTAGCTCTCCTTAACATTATTCTCATTTTGCTTTGTGCTTCCTCAGCAAACTATTCTGTTTCTGTCACTCTGAGGAAGTTCAAGGTATGATGAGCCAGACATCCATAGTAATTAAGAAAACTGGTGCAATTTTTTTTTTTCCCATAGAATAGGTTGGACTAAGTCCAACGCAGAACAGACCTCAAAGTCAGGATATAGCCAACTGTCTGCCCTTACTGCTGACAACCCAAGAATGGTTTTACTATATAGATGATAAGAAATACCCTTGCTACAACAGAAATCTCTTTAAAGGCATTAGTGTCACCTTCTCGAATGTTTGCAATGACTCCGGACTCTTTCCAAATACTGTACAACATTTGCAAACTCCTTTTGCTGCCAAGCATCCCAGTGAAATTCAATGCCCTGGGGCTTACGAATGAGATGCCCATGGTATCTGACTCTTCTGAAATGCCTCAGCATCACACACACGCACACATACACACACACACACACACACACACACACACACATGCAACTCAGAGACACCCTTGCTCTTTTATTTATAGTAACTTGAACTCAGACTGGGTCAGGTATGTCAAATTACCTCCATCATGAATCTTGAGGAAATGACTTCTTTCTGTACCCTTCTTCTATGTCCTCTAATAACAAAATAAAAACATGAAAAAACAAAGAGAGGTCCAGGAGAGTGTACTCCACTCATTGGGGGAGCCACCAATTTCATGCATGTAATTGATACTGATTTATGCTTCAGGCAGAGTTTACAGTAAGATGGAAAGGTTATATTTTCATTGAAATTGTACTTCCATCATTTCCCATAACTAGGTATCTTTATGCAATCTTGACGATGACCTGAGTCAACTGACTGATTCACCAATCTTGGTCCCACTCAATAAGTGCACAGTTTTGCTGTTTACATAACTACCTTTTTATAGAGATTTCTTCCAGTTACTGCTATTGTTCCAAAAGAGGATCTATAAAATAAAGCATATGTGTAGATACATTTAGACACACACAAAAAGGCATATAGATGCCGACCCATATCCACATGTCTGTTTTTTGTCTGCTAGAATTCCATCAAAAGTGCCATGATCTACCTTTTTCTAAAAGCAGGAGGTGACACATTACCAGCCTGACTTGCTAAAGTATTAATGATTTGGTCATCTGAGGTTGCCAGGTTTACTGATCTGATAGAGGAGAACAGATACAAGAACCAAACAAGTGTGTCCTGAGAAAAGGAAAGCAGTGAGTGTGAAAGGTTGTCATTTTATATAGGATAACTGTCTCCTTTTGTGTCACAGGGAGGCAGAAAAGCTTTAATGATTAGTTTGAACAGAGGGAAAAACATAAGATTTATTTATTGCTATTTTCTAAAAGGAAAGGCTATAGAATTGAGGGACCTAGGGACCCATCCACCAACTAAAATCATTAGAATCGTCAATAAGCATCTGCTATTTGGCACTTTGTCTGTGCCTCCCACACATTAGTGACTCTCTGGTCAGCTGACTTAGACACAGACTTTGGAGCCTATTGATTGGTAGAAGAACATCAAGCCATATTGTCCTGTATCATCCCACTTCATCTTATGTGACAGTTATGGGGAGGGAGGATGTTAAAAATCTCTGGTGACAGCCACTGCCTAAGGGTGAGATAGCAAAATAACCCGTTCTTATCACCATCTCTGTCAACGGCAGCACCTGACTGCCAGACCTGGATTTGTACAGTGAAAGGAGGTCTCTGCCCTCCTCAAAGCATGGGCTGGAAAGTGACTGTGGAGTTCTTTTAGGCTGGGGAAAGCTAAGTTGAAAGGGAGAGATTTGAGAAAAGAGAAAATAAATGGAGAAATTGTAAGTGGGATGATAGGGTATGAGAAGAAATAGTTTACCTTAGACCTGCAAACAAAGTAGTAGAAACATTTAAACATCTTGCTGTCTTGACTTGTCCTTGAGAAGCAATTATAAAACTAGGTACCTTCAATAAGAAAAAAAATGTGTTAACATGTGATGCCTTTAAAGTATACTGACACCTAACATGTCTAACCTTTGAGACCCAGTTCAAATGCCATTTCACCCTGATCTGAGTCCAGTAAGCTCTCAAAAGACATTTTTGTTCTCATATATTTTCACATTCCACATTATAGAGTATATGTTCACACTTGTCTCATTCCCATCTCTGACTTGTCATCTTATTCTAGATTAAAAGTTCCCTGAGGACAGGAATGAGTCATATTCAACTTTATGTTCCCTTCAACTCCTTCTTAGCACAGTGCTTTCCAAGTAGTAGTAGGCGCCTATTGAATTGAGTCAAATCTACTGGAAAGAGAAAATCCCATGCATGATGGAGAGAGGAATTCTACAGGAGTTCATAGAACATGGGCTCAGTGCCCAAGCATGCCAGCACACCCAGACTATGATCTATGCATGTATGCATGTATATGATTGGGATTATGAAAGCTAGTATCTTATGCTCCCATTATCAGAACTAAGATGTATTTACTAGACAAAAACTACATAGCTTGGTGAACATAAGAAGTACTATAGACATGAGGAGACTATAAATGTAAATTCTGTTTGAGACAGAGGTTGAAAAAGGAATGTTTGATGGATTAATGCACTAGCATTCTCATATTTTAAATAGCCTTAATCATATGGAGTGAACAAGTAGGGTTGTTTATGGTCTCCCACTTGTGATCTAGAACCAAAGTTATAAGATATACTTCCTCAAATCCAGGAGCACCTACTCCCACAACAGGAAATGAAGACTAGCCTGAATTTGTACTTCCAGTTAGCATGGGAGTGAAATGTTTCTCAGTGGTGCTAACAACTAAATTGTGGATCTTGTGATTAAAGACAGCTGTGATATACCAGGGGAAATAAGTGATGGATATAGTTAGTCTTCCAGCTTATACCAGTTTCTAGTTGTGTGACCTTCTCTTCTCTTTAGGTTTTTGTTTTTGTTTTTTAATCTAAAAAGTGGGAATAATCATTCCTGGGCTACTTACCTCATAGAGTTGTGAGGATCAAATGATACATTTAAAGTTCTTCACAATCTCTAAAGCATCATAGGTTTGTCGGTTATTATTATTGTTATTATTATTTCTAGTAGCAATGATCCACATCTCATTAAGCCTTCTCGCTTGATTTCCTCCCGTTCTACACACCACAAGACTCTTCTTTTTGGTAATGTTTTTAATACCAATGGAGCAAAATGCCATCAACCTTCCAAGTGTGAGTCAGCCATCATAGACTATCCTCACTGCCAAATTCTTTAGAGAAAAGCAAATTATCTGGTTAGTCAATGAAGAAATGACAAAATGGTCTAGAAAACTATTATAACTTACATGTAGCCTTATGTTCACAGATCATCATGACCAATAGAATATTGTAACTTTTTTTCTTTTACTGAGTTCATCTTATGCAATCCTGGCTTCTTTCTGTAGAAAACATGTCATTTATCAATATTTTTAATTGTCTTCATCCCCACCCCACATTGGTAATCTTACAAGATAATTACACACACATACACACACACAGAGCTAATTTTTTTCCCTTTCCCATTTATACTGCATGTGTATGTGATTTTATATACATATATACACACAAGTACATATACATGTATGTAGTGTATATATAGATATGTATATGTGCCTATATGTTTATGCACATGTATGATGTATATACATATGTATGTGTTGATATATACATACAAGCATGTGTTTATATTTACATGTTTTATACAATATATAAATATAATATATACAACTATGTATGTGTGTGTTTATATATGTATGTGTATATATGTATATGCATAGTTGGTTGCGTGTTATCTTACCCATTAGAATGTGTGTTCCTTGAAGTCAAGGACCAAGTTTTTGCCCTTTTCTATAGCCCCAGTGCTTAAGTACTATTACTCAAACAGTGCTTAGCAAATGTTTGTTGACTGACTAAAAGTCTGTCTCCACCTCCAGAGGTAAATTCTAGGTGCAGAAGCAGATAGAGAGCAGGATTTGGGAGTTAGGGCTAAATTTGAATTCTGCCTTAGACATTCACTGTCTAACTCTGAACAAGTCCTTTAACCTCACTCAGCCTTAGTTTCTTCCCCTGCAAAAAGAGGAAACTAATAGTACCTACTGACAGCACTGTTGTGAGGATGAAATTAAATTGTGTGTGTATGCGTGTATAATATATACGTACATATATACACATATATGTACATATATATAAGCATTTTGTTAAACTTAAAGTGATATATAAATGTTAGCTCTCACTATTGCCATTACAAATTCAAATATGGTCTGAGGTAGATTAAGGAATCCTAGGAGGTTATTGGGAAGACTATCAAGGAAAGCTAATCCAGTCTAACCCTGTTCCAGAGTGGGCAGGTTTCCACTTTAGGAAATAAACCAAACCAACCCCTGAAAATCTTCTAGAATGAATGCATCTTCAAGGTGGCCTGAAAAGCAAACTGAGCTTTTAAATGATCCCAATCAGACCCCAATCCATAGTCATACCCTGGAGGTTGATGTTGAACTGAATTAGCTTCTGAGAAAGAAGAAACAGGTTGCTGTTCACCTAACCATGCATTGACCAGATGGCCCATGCTCTGCATACATATAGTCTTTGATATTTGTTCCTAACACCTGAGAGAAGACTTTGAGTGGGACGATACCATAGGTATTATTGACGATTATCCCAGCATGGGTCTGTGTGATAAATTTTTAATCATTTTCCAGCTAGGATAAAATCTCATGATAATTCCATTTGACCTACAAGGCATTTTTATAGCAATGAAGTTGCCTGCCTCCATACTAAGTTTCCTGGTGCTCAACTTTCATGGTAGAGGAAGAATGGAAGTTCTGACACCTTTCTTTCTTAGAATTGTTTGGAAGTTGAATAGAAAATTAATATGTGAATAAATTTTAAATTTGGGCATGGAAAATATAAAAAGAATATTGCTGTTATTATTATTACTATTTTGACATTATTAACCTATCATGTTTCCAAATGAATCTAGAAATCTCTTCTTAATTAACTTCCATAATGCAAAAAAAATAATCAAAGCCATGCCATCTTAATCTTTTAAAGTTTGTTTTATTAAGAATCTCTAAACAATATATTAACAAATACCCATTCTCTCAAACAACATTGTATTTAACCACTTTGTGTTTGCTGTATATATAAATAATCATTTATAATTATTCTCTTTATATGCCTTCTTTATGAACTTATGCATCCCCTTGTTGTCTCTTCCCTGAAACTCTAAGTTCTAGCACAGTGCTTAGCACATAGTGATTGCTTAATAAAGGTGTGCTGAGTGACAGGTTGATTGACCTTAATAGCAACACTCATATGGAGGAAATAGACAATACTAAACTTTAAAAATATCTAGAAAAACAATAGCATTCTGGGAGAAATAATACATTTCTAATTATGCCCTCTGTGTGTCTGTACAACATTCATCACTAAAGCACTCAGGTACTTCAATAACTGTGCTATTGTCTCACCAAAAAATGAAGGAGTCAGAAGAATATCGTTAGGCCCCAAACTCATCAGTTCCCACATCAGCATCACCCACACCACCCATCCCAGAAACACAGACACTGTTCCTGGCTTTTCTAAGAGGAGATGGAATAAAGAAAAGCTATTGTTAAGTACTCACCATGGTTTTTGGTAAGACAACTATAAGATCTCTAAATTAAACCTGCAAGTAAATAAAAATAATTATTTATTGCTGCTGTCACATCCCTCCTTCAATTCCACATTCCCTGGGATTTGTCCTCCATATAGACTTTGTGTAATTTAAGCAAGCCCAACCACAAAATACAACATTTAGTGGTTTTTATCCCTCCAGGTGAAGATGATAAAAGAATATTCCATGATTTTATGTAATTTGGTTAAGTCTCCAGCAAACTCTATTCAAAATCAATACAACCAGCTCTGCAAGAGGCAACTGCAGCCCAAAATTAGAGTGATCACTTTTTTTTTCCTTCAAAGTTAATTGAAACTGATGTGTTTTGAGATCATAGTGGGGGTTTTTCAAGAAAAGTACTATGTGTTATTCAGTCCCCGGGCATAAAACAGGTCAGAGTCAGCAAGGGGTGCACACAACAGGATTAATGCCCTGTGGCGCTAGTGGGCTAATGCACCACAGCCGCTCACCAGTGGCTAAATATTTAAATTATATGTATGTCAATGTACAGAACAGCCTGAAAAGAACCTGCTCTTTTTCTTCCTGTCAGCCAACTGTGAGTTCTGAATCCAATTCCAGTTCAGTCCAGCCACCCCCTCTGTCTATCACAGAGCTAACTGACCTGTTGGGGGACAGCTTCCATTTTTTTCCCCTCCCCGGCATAGTAGGGGTATTTTCAATTAAGAAGAATTCAATTTTGGATCGCAGTTTTGCAAAAGAGTTCCATGCTAACAAGTAAACATTGAAGGACTTGGTAACAATAATTCATAAGCAGCAGGAAGAAAAAGTACATGCTTTTCTTGTCGGACTGGTTGGAGCCGGTTCCGTTTTATAGAATTTCATGCCAGCTACACTCCATAAATTTTTCACAATGATCATAAAATACCTTTTTATTTTATTCTTCTCTCCCCCCATCCCTTTTGTTGCTTCCAGAGTTTATTCATTACATGTGAAGCATATCTGTGCTGTGAAATCCGTTACTAAATACCTCAAGACCTGTCCTACCACTGTAATTTAAATTGAATGTAACAATACTCCAGTCTGTTAATGTGAGGATATTTGACTCTGTTAATCACCACAATAGCCAGGTCACATTTCCATCATTGCATAAGTAAACAGATTAACCGGCATGCAGTGCAGCCTGACCAAGCGAAGACCAGGGCCATTGGCAGCAGCCAGGGGGAGCTTCAGAGATTGGCCCTTGGCAACAGATTTCAGCCATGTGAGGGGTTTATTTTTTTGGTGGGGGGAAGTATTTTGTTTTTCAAACAACCCAAAATACCTTGAGAGCTGGCTTAGGCAAAGAAGGCCTGATTCCAGAAAGGATCAGGGAGTGCCAGCATTTGGAGGGCTCCTGCACTGACGTGACTGGCAATAGAAGGAGGTTCAGTGTAGTAGATAACGTGCTGAGGATTAGCTGCTTGCCACAGAAATAACCCATGGCACAAGAAGATTTAACAGGATTGGATTGACAAGCTGTGAGAAAGCAAGGCTGAAAATGACCTCCCCTGTGATTTCTCCAATACCCCTCCTCCTTGTCCTGGCCTTCTCCACCCTGCAGGCCCCACTGACCGAAAGAAGTCTCTTCTCCACTGTCTAAAAAGTTTCTTAATGGGTAGTTTGCCATTCAAGTTTTATGAGTAAGGGAGAGGTCAAGGAAAAGGAGGAGGACCTCCAGCAAGACAGTGGAGTATTTGGGGAAGGGAAAATAAGCAACTCACTGGAGGGCAATACTAATCAAACTGAAAAAGACCTAGGAGGTAGAGATTTCAGGTTAGTTTTTTTGTCCCACTATTTCTCAAAAAATCCTAAAAGTAAACACACACATACACACACACACACACACAATATGATGTTATCACCATTGAATATGCTTTTTATGGGAGAGTATCATAATCCATAGAGCAAACCTTCATCATAAATCTAGTTTTTTTACTATCTGGTGAAGAAGTATCACACCCAGCCAAATCTGGGCTTTGAGGTCATCTTGTACACTGTCCCTTTAGTGGCAGATAAATGTCCTTGAAATCAAAGGAAATAAGCTGTCTCCAGAGACCTTCATTTCTACTACATCTTTGTAATGTAATATCAAGGAAAGGCAACTTCCCAAGGTTCAGAATACCAGCATAGGTGCTCTCCATTTTATTCAGTGACAAACCAAGAACAGAGAAGATCAAAACATGACATCATTCAAAATACAGCATTTACTAAGTGTGATTAAATAATCTCCAAGTACTACCCCACCCCAGGACCTTCCAATCATTCAATCAATTACAAAGTCCCTGTTCTAAATACTACTCCACCCCTAGGCTATACCTTCATTTAGTTCACCACAAAGCCCCTCTTCTCAAATGGAGATTAGTTTCCAAACATAAGTAAACTACATTCATTTGTTCAACCACAGAACACAAAAAGGTCAAAAGTTCCCCACCCCTGGATCACAATTGAATCTACCCCAGAGTTACATCAAGTTTAAGCTCAGCACTTAACCCCCAAATGGAGGTCTTTTCTTCATCTTGACACGAGGCAAGTTCTCAGCAATCTTAGTTCCTGGGGAGACAAGGCTTAGCAAGGCCACAAGATACATTGCCAGTCTCTTCACTAATTCATCCTCTGTCTGTAGAACAGTCCTAGAACCCCTGAAAACATTAGCAAAACCCTCTCCCAGGATTTCTGTAAACATACAACAAGAAAATCCTTCTTCAGGGCTTCTGAACCAACAGAAAGGTTCCCAGCCCCCTGCAACAACAACACTGTCCTTCACGAGTGGACAGTATTCACTCTGTCTGCAGGACAGTCTCCAGACCCCTGCAACAACAGCACTGTCCTTCACCAGTGGACAGTATTCACTCTGTCTGCAGGGCAGTCTCCAGACCCCTGCAACAACAGCACTGTCCTTCACCAGTGGACAGTATTCACTCTCTGTCTGCAGGACAGTCTCAGGGCTTCTTAACCAAAAGCCAGGTTCCAGGACTTCTTCAACAGGACAGTCTTTCACCAGTGGACAAATCTGGCAAAACAACATCAAAACAGACAGACAAAGTACCAGCAACAGTCATGTCTCCTCAGTCCTTGGTAGCTCAGGGGGCATGTCTCAAAAGTCCAGGGCAATTCAAAGTGGCCCTCAGCAATCCTTCTCAGTCTATCTCTCTGCCTCCACGTGGGTGCTGCTTCCAAAAAGATCTTCTGCCTCCCTCTTGTCTCTCCAAATCTACGTCACCAGCTCCTCCCAGTTCAGGACTCTCTTTTCACATCAACAAGTCCATCCCACAGGTGGGATTAACAAGCTCTGGGTTTTAACACAATCAGTTTGAAAACCAAGCCAATACAGGGGAATCTTTAATTGCCATTACTATCACAATCTTATGGGTGGTAGTAAACACAAGGTACTTTTCAACATTAAGCACTTCACAGAAAAATTATAATTTCCAAATAGCACCAATCCTTCTCACTCCTCCTGTTAACAAATTATCTACTCTTTGATCTAAGGAACATGCTGTGCCTCTGGGACCATGGGGCCTTGTTTTGAGACCTACCATATCAGCAGTTGCAACGATGTAGCATATGACCCCTCTTTTTACACTTCAGCTTTTCCCTCTTACTCAAAACCAGTGAGAATATGTCTTTCCAGAAGAATATAGGCTCCTTGAGGACAGGAATATTTCATTTTTTCTTTTGTGTAGCAGCACCAAGCATAGTGCCTTGCACACTGTTGAATTATTAAGTTAGTTTCCTGGGATAAACAAAAAGTTATTAACATTACAGTGTATTTATACTATAAGTACTTTGATGGAAGAGGCCTCATATTCTCCCAGTTGTACAGATTTTCATTGCAACTTTGCCTCTTGCCCCTACAATCACTACAATTCCTTCTAAAAGTAAGCAACTGTCTGCCAGTAGCCCTGAGAGTCCATCAATAGCACTTGTCACCATAACATTATCATTGACTCCTCCTAAATATTTGGGCATAGTGGTTTTGATCATTCTCTAGACTGCCAGTCACTAGACTTGAATAGTCATCTATACATATGATTTTCAGGAATTTTAGAAATTTGTACTCTCATAAGCCACCAATTAGGTTGGCAAGTATTTCTCCATCTAAGAGAAGTATCTCTTTGTGAAGAACATGGAATGACATTTAAAAAGTTATTATATCATTAACTAAAAAATAAAATTGGTTTCAAGGAAGAAAACTAGTACTCATGAAGTCTCCATGAAATATTTTGTACATTTTTAGATTTTCCTCCATTTTCATTTTTTATGGCAAAAAAAATCAGCATATGGTAAACAAATTTTTGATGATAAAGCTCTCCAAATTTAGCTTTGCTAGTCCTTGGATGACCCAACATAGTCTAGTCTTTTTCCAGCTGGATTGAAACTGCCAGAGTTTATATTCTATCGGCCAGGGTCACCACACTAAAATAAGTCATTGCATTAAGATTTATTTTGAAATAATAAAATAAATGATAATAAATGAAATGTTTTATCAAAATAAAACAAATACCTTCATTGTAATATACTTCTGATCATCGTATGTCAAAACACATACTGACATGTCTTATTCAGTCTTATAACTGAATCTATAGTCATAAGAACTGAGTTTGAATCCCACCTTGTGACCTTGGCCAAATAATTTTATTTTTCCTCATCTTTAAAGTAAGAACACTAGATTGGTCAAACTCTAAGATCCTCTCCAGTTTTAAAAGTTATTTTTATTTAATTTGAAAAAACAGTTGTACACAGCAATTAAATGGTGCTGCTCTCTCCTCCACAACAAAATGCCAGGTGTTTCATAGGAGGATGTATATACCTTCACTAAAGATATTCTAATCATCCCTTAGTCACTTTGCAAAAGTAAAGCCTGAAATAGCATTTTCCTTTCCATCTAGACATAAAATTGACTGAAATGAAGATGACTGAAAAGAATGAAGTAAAGGATGGAAGTGAGGAACACAGAGACAGATTTACCTTCTGGCCATGGAAGTGATATAAACTATATCCCCCACAAAGTGGAAAGCTTGAAGAGAATAGAGAAAGAATTAAAGACCTACTGATTCTTCAATATAAAGCTTTAGTTTGTCAGATTGCTAATTCAGCAACTTTCAAAAACACATCATGTGTTGGTTTGAAAGGAAGGAAATGTTTTATTTGTTCAAATCATGCATTTACCCAATGCACAGAAATGAGTCAGTAACATTTATGGCAATGTATGCTTATATACTAAACCATGGTAGAATTGTGGCATCCCAGTGCATTGTCAGCAATGAAATTTTTACGGTTTTTCCTGGTCACTGTTGACAATTTTGGTGGGGAGAGGAACTAGTAATTTAGGGTAAGGTTTGGGTTTTTTTGGGGGTGGGGATTGGAGGAAGGAAGACAAAGTAGTTGGGGTTAAGTGACTTGCCCAAGGTCACACAGCTAGGATGTCAAGTGTCTAAGGTAAAATTTGAACTCAGGTCGTCCTGACTCCAGGGTAGGTGCTCTATTCACTGTGCCACATAGCTGACCCAAGGGTTGTTTTGTTTTGTTTTGCTTTGCTTTGTTTTGTTTTGTTTTGTTTTTGTTTGAAATTTAAGTGAAGTAGTGGCATTCTTGTGATTTCCAAACTACCTTTTCCACTCTGGCTCTTCTACAACCACACAACCACCACCCAAGGCCCTGCTTTCCTTCCCTAAATACTTCATGTAGGAGACACCCAATTTCCCCATTTATTGCAGCATCAGCCCATATAGCTCATTGGCCTTATTGATATCTAAGAACTGTTCATTTTCTCTCAATTCAGGCATTTGGCAAATTACTAGAGACACTTTGTAGTTCATGTCCTTTCTAATTTTTATACATAGTGTTCTCATTTACTTGTCAAATCTCATTGTAGAATATCAACAGGGATTTTCAGTCTTCGATTTTTCAGGTGTTTAGAATTGTACATTAGAATTGACTCAAGCAGAGGAATTAAACCCTAGAATACTACTTTGATGAAACTGCTTATGATGAAACCATATTTAGATGAAAAGGTTCCTCTTTCTATCACCATTTCAAAGCTCACAGCTAGCCATACTGGACCATTTCAATTAACTGCACATCTTCACTGGATTATTGGCATAGCTTTCTCAAATATACTGCAGAAATGGAGGACGCAGAGAACAAGTAGCAAATCTGATACAGAGGAAGTATAGACACTCTTACAATAGAGCCCAACACAGAAGAAAAATTTTTGTGATATTTGTCTAATACAAATGTGGCCTTTAACCTTCATATTCCTTCTGGTCATGTTGATTTTTCTTCTTTTAGGGTCATAAGTCATTCATTTAAAAACTAAAAAAAGTCCACTAGCTAAATAGAATTAATATTATTATCATTCATCACAAGCACTTTCAGTAAAACCAAATTCTAACAAGCTCATGTTTAGAGTCATTCCACCTCTACCCCCACCTTAACTTACTCTGTTCTTTCCACAAGCGTTAGCTGGGCAAAGACATATTACACAACCTTTCCTAGATAATATGTGTCTTGGAAAATGTTAATACATTTCAAGTGCCTCTCATGCTACTTCAACTCGAGCATTAAATGATACACTTTTATCGTGCTTTGCAGGGTTTAACCTGCACCACACAATTGGCCTAAGTACTGAAGGAGAAAACAAGCCATGGAATGAGAACACCCGAAAGCAGATCGGGTGGAAGGAATCAGTCGACGTGGAGGGCTTCCGAGTCGATTCACAGTTTCATGTTCCCCTGGTGACACCTGACATTCCAATAGCGAGGTCCGCCTAAATAATTACAGGTGTCAATGAAGGACACAGTCCCAGAGAACCAGTGACTGAAACAGTACCCTCTGATTTTCCTCTTCAGGTTAAGTCTTCCTGTCTGCCTGTAGCAACCTCCCCTCAAGCAGGTGGCAGCTTTCAATGTGAGTGATTTCCTCTGGTCTTATAGAATATTTAATTTTGAGAGCTTGTTCTTGACGTTCCTGGGTTTCTCAACTTCCCTCAGCACTTTCAGCAGCAGTCAACTTTCAAGAAAAAAGATGGGGAGGCAACTTGCAACTTCCTTTCAACTGCTTGGCAAGCCTAATTTGATTGAAGTAACACTTATCTTTCCTCTGGTACTTGGGATAGCAAACATAGTTAAGTAATTTATCAGGCTTTACTAAAGGAATTAGTTATTTGTACCTCAATGGAAAATAAAATCAATTTATTATCAAGTAAATTGAAAAAATGATGAATTGCTTTTTAAGTTTTCTACCATGAAAACTTTTCCTCTTCACTGAAATCACTGAGGCCCACCTCATCTGCTCTTTTCCAACACTTGACAGAAGCCAGATGCCCTCGGTAAACTTTGTGATGTGATCAGCCATAAAATATGCAACACGTAGAGTCTTTTTATCAGCATGTCCCCTAACACTGGGCAATGTTACTGGCCCCTGAGGGAAACACACATTTAACCAGGCTTAGTTATCTTTCCTACTATTGCAAGTTTTTTGTTTGTTTTGCAGGACACAGCACCATGGGAGCAACCTGGTAGATACTAGAGACCTTTAGTTTGTCTCATTTTAAAATATGAAATATCCAATGATGGTATTTCCTAGAGGTAGGAATAGGTCTCAAAAGTCCATTTTAGGACTATTCCATACCCATTCCGTAAATAGACTTCCTGCAGCCAGAAATGGGAAAGACTATTTGTAAAACTGAACAATTCGCTGCTATGCCCTTACAAGCAATAGTATGTTACTGGTCAGAGTAAGTAATTCTTTGTAGATCAATAGCATGTAATGTCACCTACTGTCATTTCGACCTGTAGTCATTGCCCTATCAGTGTTTTAAGTTGCTCTCCATGTGTCCTTACCATTCCTCTTCTGTCCTCTTTCACTAGATGATTTTATACATTCATGAAATAACCATAACCTTCATTTTCATTAAATTGTATTTTTTCAATTAACATTTATTTTCCCTCTCCTCCATCTACACCCCTAACCAAAAAAGAAAGGAAAACAAATTTCCCCTATTAGTAATATCCAAAAAAGTGAGTCTCATTATACATATTTAGGCCATTGTTTCTCTCTGGAAGAGGTAGCATCTTCATCATTGGTCTTCTGTGATCTTTAACCATTACCTTTACATATTAGGTATTTTCATTCTTCTCCTGTGGCTACCAACTTGCCATGATATGATACCTACTTGATGCCTACTTACAATGACAAGGCTTCCACATATAACACCTCCATTGAAAGTGTTGCTAAGGAAATCAGAGATTCAAGCCAATACTACCCACCCACACCCAGAGTCCAATAATTTGATAATATCTTAGAAATTATGTTTCTGGGAATACTTTGGAGGTTTCTAGGAGAGAGAAATTGGAAGAGAAGAAAGATATTTTTGTACCTTGTAAGAGTAAAAACACATATAGGGTCAAGTGACTCTAGGATGCCCACTGTCGCCTAGCCCTCTTCCCTTATGACCCTGTGAGTTGCTCTTGCAGGACATGGGAACTGGAAACTGAAGAGCAAACCTTTCTTCTGGTCATGCAGGCGAGATTGCAGAGTGTCTGGAGAGAACTTTGCTGAAGGGAATTAACTCAAAGATCATATCTACATTAAAGTGGCCAACAATTTCTTTCTGGCCCCTTCCATACATGAAATGGAAAGAGAAAAAAAGACAGAAAGAATGGAAGTTGCCTGTCTCTTTAAAGTTTCTTGACTGAAGGACTATTCCTGGATTAGTATCCAATCCTCTTTGGACACATTTCCATCCCCCTGCTGTTATCACAGGGGCCAAAGGACTGCTGAATCATTCCAAAGAACCAGTTCCTTCAGGGCTAAGCACATATCTCCCTAGAAGTGGCCAGAGGAGCTCAGTGTATGCTCCATGAGATGCACTTCAATCCAAACCCCAATACATTAACTTATGCAAATAGTTTTTACACAGACAAAAGATGCTTTGGAGCAAGCCATAGAACATCCTTATATACAATTTTTTGTTAATAAAAAAATTGAAGAAATCCATTTGGCTTACAATCTTACAGCCCCCCATTTCTAATGCCCCATGCATTAACTATCTTCCTAACTATCCTCACTTCCACCTACTCTGTACGCCCTGTGACCAGGCTAAAAGATCACGTATATCTGCTTGCAGAAATTGCTCTAAGTTCACTGCCCCCTGAAAACAAAACAAAACAGAAGCATTGAGTAAAGGTCAAATGGAGTCAATTTGTTTTACGTCTACAATGGATCTTTAGTAACACTTTCTTATTTCCTTAAGGTCCTCAGTATTTATTTGTTCATTCATTCATTTTCTCATTCAACAACCATTTCTGACTAGTGAAAAGCATGTGTAAAGATCTGAAGTTGAAACAGAGATAAACATGATCCTTGCCCTCAAGTAGTACACAGTCTAATGCAAGAGATGGAATACATGCAAATGTCTACAATACAAGATAAAATGTGATAAGTACATAAGGGTTGCATGAAGGGTGAGGACAGTTCTGAGGCAGGTCAATTCTTAACCAAGGCATACAAGAAGGATCCATGAAAGAAGTAAAATAATAGCCTGAACTCAGGGAGCCTTTCAACTAGTGGAGAGTAGAATGAGGAGCACATTCCTGGAACAAGAAAAAATATTAATAAAAACCAGAAAAGTATAAGAAATATTCAGGAAATGGCTAGACATATGACAGGCAATAGTGTGGGCTAAGACTTAAAAGGTATACCAGGAAGAGAATTCAGAAGGTCTTGAATGACAGGTTAAGGAGTTTAGATTTCATTTGGTCACCAAAGGTGAGACCTTAAGGATTTTTGAGCAGGTGAATGAGGCAATTCCAGTTTTAAATGGCAATATTAATTTGGTAGAATGTATACATTGCATTGGACTGAAGAAAGACTACAACTAAAGAGAGCACAGAGAGTGTTATTGCAATGGACCAGGTAAGAGGTTGGTGAAAGCCTTACCTAAGAGAAAGTCAGTGGGAATGAAAAATCAATGATGGATTCAAGAGATACTTTAGAAGGTTCAACAGGGCTTAATGACAAAGTGACTCCAGGGTGTGGGAAGAATCCAAGATGACTTCAAGTTTTCACATATGAATGATTGGAAGTATAATAGTGACATTTAAAATGTTAAGGAATATTGGGGAAATCAAAGAGGAAGGAGAGAAGATTTTGGACAAAATTAATATTGTTTTGAATGTTATTTAAAATGCTTGGGAGGCATTATGCTAGAGATGCCTGTAGGTGGATGGAAACAGTTTGTTACTTGGAAAAGAGGTCAAGGCTGGAGATAGAGATTAAATGACAATCTGTAATAGTGGGAAGTTTAATTTGTGGAAGGGAATGAAGTTGCTGCTGGAGAGGGAGAAAATAGGGAAAAAGATGGATCTTTAGGGAATGCCTGCATCTAGTATGGGACTTTTTCTCTTCCATATAGAACTAGGTTGAGTTTTGGTATCACACCATTATTGCTCAATTATTCAAGTTGGTCTAAAACATGACACCTGTTTCAGGCAACACTATATCTTTTAAGCTGCCAAAAGGAGTCAAGATCTCTTCATATTCTGCATGCATTTTGCATTTTATCTCTTTGTAACTTGTATACTAGTTTCTCCAGGTGATTTTTTTTCCATTCCTACCCCTTATCTCCTGGTTTCAGCTATGTAACAGAATTCAATATTCAACAGATATTTGTGGCATGGCATAATGGAAACAGTACTGGACTTGGAACGTAAGAACTGGATTCAAGTCTCAGCTCTGACATTTAACCAGCTATGTGAGGTAACAGGTAAATTACTTAGCCTCTCTTTGCCTCAGGTTCTTCAAATATAATGGTAGAAGTGGTATGTCCATTGGTGGCTAGTAGAAAGAATACAGGCCTTGAAGTTAGGAGCTTCAAATTCCATTTCCAACACTCTGGCTTTGTTACCATACAAATTAATCTTTCTGAGCTACAATTTAATCACCAGTAAAATGGAGATAGACAGGAAGAAAGGAAGGGAAAGAGGGAGAGAAGGAGGGAGGGAGGGAGGAAGGAAGGGAGGAAGAAAGGAGACATAAAGAATGACAGGGCAACATAGAGAACAGACAGATTCAGAGAGGGAGAGAAAAAGGAGATAGAGACAGAAAGGAAGAAAGAGACAGAGAGAGACAGATAGACAAAGAAACAGAAAGACAGAGAGATTAATCCAGAGGAAAGAGAGCTCACTTCACATGAAAAGTCAGTGAAAGGTATATGGAGAGGACAATATTTAGTCTAGAACTTGAAGGATGGGAAAATATTTCCAATTCAGAAAGAGTATGGCAGCCTATTTAATGATGATAATCTTCTTGTATTTAGTGTTTTCAAGAGTTTATGAAAAGTAATTATACACAGTCTGGAAGGCCTGTATTCAAATTTTGCCATTAATACATACTGTGAACCTGAGCAAGACATAGTGCCTGGCACATAGAAAGCATTTAATAAATGCTTGTTTGCTGACTGACTGACTGACAATCTCTTAGCGCCCTCAGGCAACTAAAACTATAAACAGCAGAATAATTGCTATCTCGTTGGTGGAGGCAGTTTTCTCACAGAGGAACTCTACACTAATCAACCAATAAGCACTGATTAATAGCCTAAAATTCTAGGTCCTGAGGATACAACAACAAATATAAAATTGATGACTTTCCCAAGAATCTTACATTCTCATGTCCATTACTCCCTACCTCCAAAAAAACGCTAACTTACTATTACTAAATTTTTCCATGTTATATCCTACTTGAATAATAAAATAGCTTTTCTAAACAATAGGTCAAGTTCTGCCACTAACACTCATGGTGACCCCAAATAAGACCACTCTTAAGCCTTCTTTGAATCTGTTCTGACTCAATTACCATCTTCCTGATTGCTGAGGAGAGTTACTTGACAAATAAATGCTTGTAAATATTGAAGGGTGCCTATTAATTTTTTTTCTGACCTTTGCCACCATGACATTTCCAGCTTTAGATTACTTTCAAAGACTGTCAGATCAGAAGAGGCAAATGTAGTTGAGTAACTCATGGATCTTACCAAGATTTTTGAGTGTCAGAACACTCTGGAAAAACAAACAAACAATCCTCACCCACCTTTAGAATCCCTACTTGGGGAAGGGACTCATTCCCATACATGACCATCTTCTACCTTTCAATTCTCAAAACTTTGCTCAACTGCCATATGTAGGGGTACAGAGTATACAGTGACAGGAGACTTCAACTCCATTTATTGGGAAATCTTCTTTCACTCTCTTCTTTCAGGAAAAATATACCTATGTCGTATCTCTCCTTTAGCTTAACCTTTCTGGTGTCAGCAGAGTCTTATTGTTTACCTGGAATCTGTCATTTCTGTGCCACTTGGACCAAGGTCACAGCTGTTTTTGTTAGAGCTGTAGTGATTCAGTTTCACCCAGGCAAAACTTAATTGTTGGGGTAGAGAAAAAGGTGAAAGCATGGTAAAAGCCCATTTTGGGGGTACAGTCATGCTGGGATTTAGAATGACCCATTATCCATACAATCTTGCCTTCACCCTGATGAGACATTGGGGATGGGGACAGGTAAGTATAAACAGGCTCTTGCAGGGTGATGTCACACCTAATAAAAGGGACCCTAGGGTGAAAACCTAGGGGTAACTTGTCCCACACACTGTCAGAGGGCTGCAAGTGAGGCCTAGGAATGACAGTAACTTCAGGGAGAAAATGTGCCCTCCCACAGACAAAGTGCCTCCTCCTTGTTAATACCTAAAGCAAAGCCCTGGTCACCCGGCACCAGTTAAGGATCTGATTCTTTTCTATCCCTAACCACTCACCCAGACTCCCCTTTTAACCCCCTGGATATTTCTACAGATTTTTATTCCATTTCTACATACTATTTGTCCATTGTGCTTTTGTGATATATGTGTTTTATATTTTCTGGAACACTTGACATTAAGTTAGTATTTAACAAATAGTAAGAAGATTAACAGCTTTTAATGCTATAACTGCACTCATGTAAAATGTTCAGAAACACATACCTATGCTTAGAGTATTATTTCTACCACTGGTTATAAAAGAGAGTAAGTTTAGCTTAATAGATAGAGGGTTGACCTTGGAACCCTGGATTCAAACCCTGCCTCTGACATACACTGACTATGTGACCTTGGGTAAATTGCTTAACTTACCAATGGTGTAAACAACTCTCTAAGACAAGTTGCAGAGAAGGTGGAAACCTGCATTAGTAGAGGATTTCCCCTATCAGAGACTCCCCTATAGCAATGAAATCCTAGGTCTCATTCCTATCCCTGGTTATAAAATTGCTGACAGTCTGTCACAGACACATAAAACCTTCATTAATAGTAGTATATTTATTTATTATCCATATAGGGTCTTCCATGGGCTATACTATGCAAGGACCCTTTGATTTTTGTCATGCTTCACTGTAACCAGTCTTCAATAGTCAAAGAGCTTGGTGCACAGTGATTCAGGTGATGGGAAACAGTAAAACACTCTTATAATCCTACAGCATGGTCCTATACCTTGGATTTGTTTATATGAAAGGTCAAACACATCACCTATACACATAATGATGTGTAGTGCACCTCTCTCACTGGGAAACTAGAAACCTATAAAGTAGGTGTTATCCTTATACCCTAATGCCAGTGCTATGACAGGGATCTATTTCATATATACTACAAAATGACATTTTTCCTGTTGGCAAATTGTATTCTACCATTACTGAGCTTTATTTTAAAGGGCTAAAGATTTTTAAATTAATTTATTCAGAAGCATTTCATATAAATTATGCATCAATGAATAATATATTTATTTCAAGTCAGCCTTCAATAAGATGGGTATTTACCCTCTCTCAAACAAACAGACTGTCCTTATTAATGATATTTATTACAACTATTAGACTTACAGGAAGATATGTAAAGGAAGAAAAGACCAAGGAAAAGAGGTCCCTAGAATATTAGAGTTAAAAGGTACCATCGAGGTCATCTAGTCCAACCTCATTTTGTAGCTGAGGAAACTGAGGTTCCAAGAAGGAAAACTAACTAGACCAAGACCTGAACTCATTTCTCCTGATTCTTAATCTAGCATTCTTTCCTTCACACTACCAAGAGCTGGTTTTTACCTGCATAGAAATGTGCACAATGTATCCAAATTTTGTTTTGAAAACCAATGAGGAAGAGCAATTAATAATTACAATCTTGACATTTAAAGAATGGTTACTCAAAAGCAAACTTGCAGTTCCATCTTTCAGAGAAGTCAACGAAAGAGCAGTAGTACTATTCCATGGCAAACAAAGACATATACAACCCTATGTTTTTGGTAGACACTCATACCAATATTTGTTCTTATTTTGTCTACAGACAGATAAAAGTTATATTACAGTTACTTCCTGCCACCCCACCCCATTAAACATTTATTGCATCCTACACCTGTGCAATTGAAATACAGATTGAAACCCAGGATTCTTTTAGTCAGCAGCCCCAAATCTTCTCTGAGTTCCCTTTTTCAACCACCACTTCCTTAACCCCAACAAGACTGGAAATTACATGACAGTATGGGTCAGGGAAAGAAAAGAGAGGACTAGGGATGCTCATTCAATACTACAAGCTTCTTTACCTGAGTGATCAATGTACCTCTAAGTCTTTTCAGGCATTTGTACTTCCTTCCACAGTCTTCTCACTGTAGGCCTCACTTCTCCGAGATCTTGTCCTTTACCACCTACAATAATCATCTCTTTGATAACTCACTTCTTGCTGAGGGAAAAGCTTACTAGGGAGGAAAAGATGAGGTAGAAAGAAGGAAGAAAAAACAGACCAAAAAAAGTAATATAAGGGCAAGGGCATGACGTTTTCCTAAATCACTTATAATAAATATGATCAAATGGAAGGGTAATGTTGTAGAAGAAATTAACCTTTTGAAAGAGATGACTTCAAAGTTCCCATCCAGCTTTAGGAATTTATGATTCTATGAACAAATAAAACCCATTTGTATTATTTTTTCTTTTCTTTTACTTTTTGGAGAGGGGAAGGTAGGGAAATTGGGGGTAAGTGACTTGCCCAAGGTCACACAACTAGTAAGTGTTAAGTGTCTGAGAATACATTTGAATACAGGACCTCTTGACTCCAGGGACAGTGCTCTATTCACTGTGCCACCTAGTTGCCCCTGTCTTATTTTTTTTCTTTTTTTATTGTTTTATTTTTTGACAGATTTTATCCCCATTTTATTGTAATTTTTAAAATTAAATTTTATGTTTATTTTTAGTTTACATCATTCATTTCCACAAGATTTTGAGTTACAAATTTTCTCCCTGTCTTTTCCCTATCCACCACCCCAAAACAGTGATCCCACTGGGTACCTCCTCCCCTAATCTGCTCTCTCCTATATGCTACCCCATTCCCCCTCCAACTTTCCAATAGGGCAAGATGGATCTCTATACCCCAGTGCCTGTATATCTTATTTTCCAGTTGCATGTAAAAAAATAATAATAATATTTTTAAAAAACATTTTATTTTAAAACTTTGAATTCCAGATTCTTTCCCTTCCTCCCTCGTCATCCACCCTTACTGAGAAGATGGGCAATTCAGTACAGGTTGTACACGTGTAGCTACACAAAACATTTCCATAGTGGATATATTGTTAAAGACTGACTATATTTCTCTCCATCCTATCCTGCCCCTCACTTGTTCTATTCTCTATTTTGATCCTGTCTCTTTTCAAAAGTGTGTGCTTCCAACTTCCCTCCTGTCCAACTTGCCCTATCCTCCATCATCTCCCCTCTCATCCCCTTCCCCCCTACTCTCTTATAGGGCAGTATACCCTATTTAGTGTATATGTCACTCTCTCCCTAAGCCAAATTCAATGAGAGTAAGGTTGACTCATTCCCTTTTGCCTTCCTGTTATTCCCCTCCATTGGAACAGTTTTCCCTTGCCTCTTCTATATGATATAATTTAACCCATTCTGTCTCTCCCCATCTCCTCTCATTATATTCCTCTCCCACCTCTCAATTTCACCTTTAAAGTACCATCCCTTCCTATTCAATTGGTCCTGTGCCCTCTGTCTATGTATACCTGTACACACACAGACACACACACATACACACATTCACATATGTATTCATATACCCATATACCCTCCTATATAGACATACACATGTATGTAAACACACATATATAAACATTTATATTCTTTTCAACTATTCTCATACTTAGAAAAGTTTTGTAAGTTACAATTATTATTTTTCCATGTAGGAATGTTAATAGTTTGACTCTGATAAGTTCCTTATGATTTCTTTTCCCTGTTTATCTTCTCATGCTTCTCTTTCTTCTTATATCTGAATATTAAATTTTCTATTCAACTTTAGTTTTTTCATTGAGAATGCTTGAAAGTCCTCTATTTCATTGAATATTTTCCCCTGAAACATGATACTCAATTTTTCTGGGTAGGTGATTCTTGGTTTTAATCCCAGCTCCTTTGACCTCTGGAATATCATATTCCAAGCCCTTTGATTCCTCAGTGTAGAAGTTGCCAGATCCTGTGTTATCCTGATTGTATTTCCACAATATTCAAATCGTTTCTTCTTGGCTGCTTATAATATTTTCTCCTTGTTCTAGGAACTCCAGAACCTGGCTATAATATTCCTAGGAGTTTTCTTTTTGGGATCTTTCTTAAGAGGTGATCGGTAGATTCTTTCAAACTCGATTTTGCCCTCTGGTTCTAAAACATCAGGGCATTTTTCCTTGAGAATTTCTTGAAGGATGATTTCTAGGTTCTTTTTTTAATCATGACTTTCAGGTAGTCCAATAATTTTTAAAAGATCTCTCCTGCATCTATTTTCCAGGTCAGTGGTTTTTTCAATGAGATATTTCACATTGCCTTCTTTTTGAGCCTCTTTTGTCATTTGAGTTAGTCTATTTTTAAGGTATTATTTTATTTAGTCAGGTTGTTAACTCTCTTTTCATTATTTCCTTGCATCATTCTCATTTCTCTTCCCAATTTTCCCTCCATTTCTCTTATTTGATTTTCAAAATCCTTCTTTAGTTCCTCTATGGCCTGTAACTAATTCATAGTTTTCTTGAAAGTTTTTAGTGCAGGAGTTCTGACTTCATTTTATTCATCCTGTTCCATGCTTTGATCCTTTTTTTCCCCAAAAAAGGAATCCAAAGTTGGATAGCTGTGCTTGTTTTGCTTCCTTTGCTTGCTTGTGTTGCCACTCAATTACTTGGCTTTTGAGCTTTTTGCCATAGTACAACTCTGCTTCCAGAGAAGAGAGCTTTGTCCCAAATCTCTGGGGTTTTCGCAGCTGCTGGAGCTATTAGCTGGCTGTCATCTCTGAAGCCTCCACTGGCTCTGGCACCTGTTCATGCACCCCAGGACCTCCACCCTAGACAGCAATCCATATCCAAGCAGGTTAAAGCAAGAGCAATTACCCCTCAGAGTGGTCAGTTGGTCCCCCTACAGTCTGCAGGCTAGGAGCTCTGAAGCAGCCATACCATGGCAGCTGCATGGCTACTGCCATGCCTCAGCTGCTTCTCCCTCCAGGGGGCAGAGGCCAGACCACACCCCCCAGACCCCCTGTTCCCACAAAGTCCACATTGACCTCTCACTTTGTCTTTGGCATTTATGGGTTAATAATTCTGGAAACCACCACAGTTGCTGGTGATCCACTCTCCCAAAGTCCCTCCAGCTGGTGGCTGGTTGGGGACCACCCTGATGCTAAAACCACTGGCTCACATGGGCTGGTCTCTGCTACCAGTGTGCTGCAAATGGACCCTTTCTGTCTGCCTGCCGAGCTGCCTTCAGTAGGAGGTTTGTTTCTCTCTGTCACTCTGTGGGTTCTGTAGCCCTAAAGTTTGTTTAGAGTCATTTTTATAGGTATTTGAGGTGGTTATGGAAGGAGCACATGGAGTTTTCCTGCTTCTATGCCACTAACTTGGCTCCCCCCTGTATTATTTTTTAAAATTATCCTTCAGTTTTTGTTTCCTCATAAGTGCAAATCATCCAGCATGCCTGGTTTAAGACCAAGAAATTATGTGGTTTTAACTGATAAGATTCAAGACTTTCACCAGGGATAGGGTAGTAGAGGTGGAGATGAGACAGGTAACCTAAACAAAAGGCACTGAAAAGCCAGCACTATGAAAGAAAGCTCTTTGATTTTATAAAATTAAATTTTATAAGCACTTTAATTTTTAAACTGTTCCTTATCCTCACACATACCTGAATCCATTGCACTTTTATCCAGCCTAATAGCATTAATTGCCCATGCCTCCAATTCAATTAAATTCAACAATTATTAAGTGCTTACCATGAACATGCATAGAATGTGGTCCTGGTATGCTTTGGTGTACTGACGAACTAGGTCTTGTACTCTGTACACACCTTTTGCATCTACTATGTGCCAGACTTTATGCTAGGCACTAGGAATATAGCAACAAAAAGGAACATCTCCTGCTCTCAGGGAGGTTACTTTCTCCTGGGAAGAAATATATTCATGGATAAATAAATATTATATTTATATATATATATATATATATATATATATACATATGTATGTGTATACCTATGTATATGTATATATAAAATAAATACAAAGTAATTGAGAGTGGAGCTGATTCTCACACATTTTGGGGGAATCATGAGGATTCCTCTCAAGGCAGTTTCACATGGGGAAATGCCACCCTAGAAGAAAACATTTTATAGCTTATGAAAAAGATACTATATCTGAATAATTTTCCACAAGGAAGACACTTTGTAGTTTGCAGTTTAGTGGCAAAATGCTAATTAGAATGTACCATGAATATTCAAACTGGAACCATAACATCAACGAAATCTGCCACAATTAAAATTAAATAGCAAAATTAAATGCTTTAAACAAAACAAATTCTATTTCTAATATGTACAAACTCCTTGTTTACATATTTATTTGTTAGTTTTTAGATAACGTAAGATTACCTGGGATGATTTGGGTTATGTGGAAGAATAGAGTAGATGATTTCTCAAATAGAAATTGAATTATTTTAAGTTTGTTTTGGTAATAACAATTTTCTTCAGAAACAAAATATTTTGTGAAAGCTTCCTTCTTAATTCTCAGAAATGCCCTACAAGATAGGCAGCAAATGTTTCCTTCATTTTATGCAAGGTTAAATAAAAGAGAGAAAAGTTGAATAGATACTACAAAAGTAATTGGGGATATCTGCTTCATATAGGGTAACACTAAAATATTCACTTTGGGAAGAGATGTAATACTGCAGGATTTGGCATTCCAGTTATCTAGGCTATTGTTGAATTCTCACTTTGTTAAGTTTGGGCCAGTGTGTGTGTGTGTGTGTGTGTGTGTGTGTGTATTTTATATTTCTTTGGAAATATGAGTGGTGAATACACTTTCCTACAGTGCTAAAACACAAACTCTAAAGTTTTGAGGTCACCTGGTGAAAGTTCTGGGGCCTATCTAAGGCATTAACTGCTGTTCCCTTGGATAATGAGGTCAAAGGAGGTCATAAGATGATAGGATTAGAGTTGGAAAGGACCTAATTTAGGAAAGTGTCTCAGTAATCACTCAATAAGCTTTATGACATATTACTATATGCTAGACATTCCACTAGGTAGTGGGGATACAAATACCTCAAAAATGAAACAATCCCAACTCTTGAGAAACCTAATAAGTATATATAAAATAAACATAAGGGAGTTTAGAAGAAAAACACTAACAGTTATGAGGATTAAGAAAGGCTTTGTCTCTTGTTTAATAGATAAGGAAACTAAATCACAGAGAAATTAACTTTGTCAAAGTTTACATGGGGGCCAAGATGGCTGAGTATAAATAGGACTTCCATGTGGCTCCAGCATCCAACTCCTTCAATACATGTAAAAATGACTCTAAACAAACTTTAGAGCTACAGAACCCACAAAGTGACAAAGAGAAACAAATCTCCTGCTGAAGAAAGCCCGGAAGGCCAGCAGGAAGGGTCCATTGCAGCATGCTGGGAGCCAAGCACAGTTCCCCGTGAGCCACAGTTCCAGCTCCGGGGCAGCCCCAACCAGAGGTAACTGGAGCAGACTTCACCAGAGTAAATCAACAGCAGCTGTAGCAGTTTCCCAACTTCTCAATCCACAAATGCCAAGGACAAAGTAAAAGGTCATTGTGAAATGTTGTTGAAACAGGAGGAGCATGGTCCAGCTGCTACCCCTGGGGTGAGAAGTGGAGGAGGTATAGTGGCTGCAGCTGCTGCCATGTGGCTGCTTCTGGAGTTCCTGACTTACAGATTGTAGGGGGGACCAAGCAACCATTCAGAGGGTAATTGCTCTTGCATTGACTTGTTTGGCTCCAGATTGCAGTCTGTAATGCGAATGTAAATTTTAAAGATCTTCCCTGCCCCTAGGCTAAAGTGCACCAGAAGCCTGGGGAGGGAGGCTTGTTTTTCAGCAGATACTTCTTGATTGGCCAGTGAGTCAATAAGGTTGTTACATTCTCTGAGCCAGGAGAAGGCTATATAAGCCCTGATGTGTAGCTTTGTTTTGGGACTCACTTTGAGAAATGTTCTGTGATTTGATCTGAATTCTGGGAAGCTGTTGTTGAGAGTCCCCCGGCTTTGAAAAACCCAGAATGTGGAAACCCAGATGTTGACTGGGTATGGATGTAATGGTTGGACAGTTTGGAAATCTGTCTACTTGATGTTTCTGTCTTGATAATTATGCCTGTATACTTTGAGGTTCAGGGTGCTGACCTTTTCTCCTGAACAAGGTAAACGATATATGTCTGACTGATTAAAGTAAGCTTGTTAACCCATTTTGAGTTGCTTTCCTTTAGCAAAGCAGATCCAGAACCTGTGTGAGCAGGCACCCTGGGGACACTGGGGTGCTTGCTGCAACACAGTCTTGGGTGGTGGTCCTGGGGTGTGTGACCAGTGAGCCAGAGAGTATGGGGATTGTAGAGAGGGCACCCATCTAATAGCTCCAGCAGCTGCAAAACCCCAGCAATTTGGGACATAGCTCTTTCCATTCTGGAAGCAGAGTTCTACCATGGCAAAGAGCTCAAAAGTCAAGTAATTGGCTGCCAATATGAGCAAGCAACAGAAGCACAAACAGATGACAGAATCTTTTTTGGGGGGACAAAAAGGATCAAGTCATGGAGTGGGAGGAAGACAGTGAATTCAGAACTCCTACATCAAAAGCCTCCAAGAAATATATGAATTGGTTACAGGCCATGGAGGAGCTCAATAAGGATTTTGAAAATCAAGTAAGAGGAAAAATTAGGAAGAGAAATGAGAATGATGCAAGAAAATCATGAAAAGCAAGTCAACAGCCTGTTAAAGAAAACCCAAAAATGAACTGAAGAAAATAACACCTTAAAAAATAAACTAAGTCAAATGACAAAGGAGGCCAAAAAAAGCCAATGAGGATAAGAATGCTTTAAAAAGCCTAATTTGCCAGATGGTAAAGGAATTTCAAAAACTCACTGAAGAGAATAACTCCTTCAAAATTAGATTGGAGCAATTGGAAGCTTAATGACTTTATGAAAAATCAAGATACTATAAAATAGATCCAAACAAATGAAAAAAATGGAAGGCAATGTGAAATATCTCATTGGAAAAACCACTGACCTGGAAAATAGATACAGGAGAAATAATTTAAAAATTATTGGACTATCTGAAAGCCATGATCAAAAAAAGAGTCTAGACACCATCTTTCAAGATATTATCAAGCAAAATTGCCCTGATATTCTAGAACCAGAGGGCAAAATAGAAATTGAAAGAATTCACAAATTTGGGCGGCTAGGTGGCACAGTCAATAGAGCATTGGCCCTGGAGTCGGGAATCCTGAGTTCAAATCCAGCCTCAGACACTTAGCACACACACACACACACACAAACTACCTGTGTGACCTTGGGCAAGTCACTCAACCCCATTGCCCTACCTTCCCCCCTCCAAAAAAAAAAAAAGAAAAGCAAGAATTCACCAATTGTCTCTTGAAAAAGATCCCAAAAAGAAAATTCCTAGGAATATTATAGCCAAATTCCAGAGTTCCCAGGTCAAGGAGAAAATACTGCAAGCAGTCAGGAAGAAACAATTTGGGTATTGCGGAAACAAAATCAGGATAACACAAGACCTAACAGCTTCTACATTAAGGATTGGAATATGATATTCTGTAGGTCAAAGGAGCTAGGACTAAAACCAAGAATCACCTATCCAGCAAAACTGAGTATAATGCTACAGGGAAAAATGTGGTCATTCAATGAAATAGAGGACTTCCAAGCATTCTTTTTTTTATTATTTTTAAAGCAATCGGGGTTAAGTAACTTGCTCAAGGTTACACGGCCAGTTATTTCTGGGTGTGGTGCAAAGTATCTGAGTCCGGATTTGATCCAGGTTATCCTGACACTGGAGCCAGTGCTCTTACTCGCTGAGCCACCTGTCCGCCCCTCTTCCAAGCATTCTTTTTTTTTTTGCCTTTTGGAGGGCAATTGGGGTTAAGTAACTTGCCCAAGGTTACACGGCTAGTATTTTTGTGTGGGTGTTAAGTGTCTCAGGCTGGAACCGAACTTGGGTCCTCCCAACTCCAGGGCCGGCGCTTTACTAACTGCACCACCTAGCCACCCCCTCTTCCAAGCATTCTTGATGAAAAAACCAGAGCTGAACAGAAAATTTGAATTTCATATACGAGAAGCAAGAGATGCATGAGACAATAAACAGGAAAAAGAAATCATAAGGAATTTATTAAAGTTGAACTATTTACATTCTACATGGAAAAATGATCATTGTAACTCAAAAGACTTTCCTCAGTATGAGGATAGCTGAAAGGAATATATATGTATACATACATATATATGTATGTATAGGAGAATGTATGTGCATATAAATATATATATATGTAAGTGTGGGCATTTGTATGTTCTTGTATACATAGACAGATGGCACATGATGAGTTGAATGTAAAGGGATGATATCTAAAAAATAAAATTAAGAGGTGAGAGGAATTTATAGGGAGAAGAAGAAAGGGAACAATAGATTAAGGTAAATTATCTCATGTAAAAGAGGCAAGAGATAACTGTTACAATGGAGGGGAAGAGCAGGAAGGTGAAAGGGAATGGGACAACCTGATTCTCATTGAATTTGACCTAAGGAGAGAATAACATACACACTCAATTGGGTATCTTACCCTACAGGATAATAGAGGGGTAGAAGATAAGAGGGGGGAGGATAGAAGGGAGGGTAGATGGGGGAGAGGGTAGTTAGAAGCAATCATTTTTGAAAACTGATAGGGTCAAAGAAGAAAATAGAATAAGTGGTGGGGGCAGGATAGAATGGAGGAAAATATAATTAGACTTTCACAATATAACTATTATGGAAATTATTTGGGTAACTAGACATGTACAATCTATATTGAATTGCTTATCTTCCCAGTGGGGGCTGGTAAGGAGGGAAGAAGGGGAAAAAATCTGGAACTCAAAGTTTTAAAAACAAATGTTTAAAAATTGGTTTTTCACATGCAACTGGGAAATAAGTTATACAGGTACTAGGGAGTAGAAACCCATCTTGCCCTACTAGAAAGTTAGGGGGGTAAAGCAGGAGGATGTAAGAGATAACAGATTGAGGGAAGGGGCATTCAGCAGTCTAGCTATTATGGGGTGGGGGGGTAGGGGGAAGATGGGGAGAGAAAAAATTGTAACTCAAAATCTTACAGAAATGAATGTTGAAAACTAAAAATAAATAAATTAAAAATTCAAAGTTTACATTGGTACAAAGTAGAGCCAGGACTCAAATACAGATCCACAAACTCTAAATCCGGTGAGCATTCCATAAAATTATGAAGTTCATATATATTAGAAATAGAAATGGCTTTGTTGATTTACTTAAGGCTCTGCAGAGTCACAAAAAGGGCATGAATTCTAGAATTTCCTCCCATCACACTTCAAAAGTTCTACAGTGGTTCCAAAATTGTCCACAAAGATTAGCTCCTCATTTCAGATATCTAGTTTGACATGTCTAATAGGCAGTTGGAGATGTGAGATTGGACATCAACAGAGAGATTAGTGCTACATGAGTAAATTTGAGAATCATCAGCATGGAGATGATAATGACACAGCAACTCCTGATTAGTCCTCGGTCACTCATGATTGAGTCAGCAGTGGTGGACCCTTGTTGAGGAATTGCTTCCTCGGTAGCCTATAAAAAGAAGGAGATAGTCTTCAACCCTTCCTTTCATCCTCTTTGGGACCTCCCTCAGTGTGTAAGTTTTTCTTCCCTTGGACATCCAGAACAGGAACAAGGTGGGCTGGCTTTCTTTTACCTTCCCACCTCCTCTGCAGTTCAAGCACGTGACAGCAAGAACACATGCTTATCTAGGTTAGTGGCTTTTCCAACCTTTCTCATGAATTGGGGTCTGTGAGAACTCAAAGTCACTTTTGTGGGACCCCTAAGCTACAGGATACAGTTTAGGAAACTTGTCCAGGATATAAAGTGTGGTTGAGAACAAATCGACATGTATTTGGATCTCACCTGAGTTTGTTCCATTTATTTCTTAACTCACCTGCTTGTCTTAGCATAGGATGAGATAAGACTTCCATTTGGAATGCCTCATTGTAAGGCAAGCATATGTTCTCTTTCCCACATAGTTGTGCTACAAGCCACCATTACAGCTTGTTTGGGGTTGGGAGGTGATAGAAAACTCTGCTCCTCCTTACTTAAAGTCCAAGGGAGAGAAATCTTTCACAAAAAGAGAAGAGTTTCAGAAAAGAAACTATTGCCACAGTTCTTAGGGTTTGAAAAAAAATCTATCTTCCATACATTTCTTTCATCATATCATTTGCACCAGGACGAAAAGAAGGAGCCAGTAGAGAGGGAGAGATTAAAGTTATATGGAAGAGAAGGGATAGTTAATAAAGCAAGATTTTGGAGCATAAGGAAAGAGATGAGATCAAGGTGGAAGATAGAGGAATTATCCATAGGAAGTAATTGGCATACATTTCATCTTCCTCTGTAACCAGAAGAAATGAAAAAAAATGATTAATTTGAGAAAAGAAGGTAGATGAAGGAACTTCCTGCGGCAGCAAACAATGGAAGCTGTGGGAGTTGGATTGCATACATAATCTCAGTTTATTAGAGTTCAGATTCATTTAGCATTTGCCATAGCAAAAGAGTGAACAGTGGAATAATTTTGATGTGTTTCAGACACACACACACACACACATACACATACACATACACATACAATTTTAGGGAGAATAATTCAGTAATCTCTATGAACTAGGAGGCAGTCATTTGCTATGGGAATGGCAGGATTGTGGTTGAGGGCTTGAAGAAGAGGAAACCCAGTAGAGTGGGAAAAGGACAGAGTCAGGAGTCATATTTTAATCCTGCCTCTCACACTAATTGTATCACAATGAGTAAGTCATTTACCCCTTTGATTTTACAACTTCTATACCTTTAAAATAGGGGTGATAGTGTCTCTAGTATATTTACCTCACAAGGTTTTTGTACAAGTTAAATAAGATGGCATGAAAATACACTGGAAAAACTTAAAGTTCTAAAATATCAATCATCATTATTATTGAGGAAAAATGAAAAGATTTGGTACAATCTCTGTGGGTAACCAAGAAGAGTAGAATAGAACCTACCTGAGATTGTTTACCATAAAATTGTAGTAGGTGAAATCAACTCGATTTCATTATTTTCTTGGGAAGCACTCAGGAAAAGAGAATTTGAGTGAGATTACCCAGGGATAAAAATTCAGTGGAGAGGAAGAGCAAAAGGTGAAGATAATGAATGATACTGAGGTGGTAGCTAGTGAATCATTAAAGGGACAGAGTGAAGAGGAATGGAGGTTAATCAGTGGCACTTTAGTTGAGTTTTGAAAAGAGCTAAAGATTCTAAAAGGCAGAGGTGAAGAGGGAGGGCATTCCAGGAATAAAGGATGGCCTAGAAAAGGCATAGAGAAAGGAGTATGATAGTGAATGCTCTGTAATAAACCTGGAAAAGTAAGCTGAAGACACTATGAAGGGTTTAAATACCAAAGAAGCTTGCTACAGTGGTGATTGAATAAGTGGATAGAGGATACAGGTCTGAGAAATGCTGTGAAGACACAGATGAAATGGGTTAGGTATTGGGTACTGAGTAAAAGAAAGAGTGAGGTATCAAAGATTACACTGAGATTGTAGACCTCAGTGACTGGAGAAGAGTAGTTTCCTTGACACTAGTTGGGAATTTAGAGAATGTGGGACTGGGGAGAGTGGGAGGTAGAGAATTAATTCTGATTGTGATCATTTGGTTTGAGATGCCTATGGGACATCCAGTGGGATTATGTCCAAAAATTAGGAGCTGAAGAGGGACTGGAATTTAGGAGTGAACACAATTGAAATTAAGAAGGTCATTGAAGCTGAGAAATTATTTGATTAAGGATAGTAGAAGAATCATCAACATAGATAGCAAGATTTCTGAGGTCCCTTTCAACTCTAAAAGTGTCATGTTTCTATGAATTTGCTGTTCTTGGTCTGAGAACTGAGAGCTACTAATGGCTTTTCAGCAGGAAAATGAATTAATTAAAATAGTCTTTTAGGAAGGTTAACTTATCAGCAGTACTTGTGCAGAGCAGATGGAGTAGAAAAAAAATGAGACAAGAAGATCATTTAGTGGATAGAATGTTTGGATTGAGGAAGATCTTGATTCAAAAGCTGCCTCATAAACTCATTGCCCATAGGCAAATGACTTACTCTCTCTGAACCCTTATTTCCTCATCTATAAAATAAGGGTTATAATAATGCATACTTGGCAGGGTTGTTATGATGTCCAAATATATAAATGCCTTGCAAATTGAAATATAATATCAGCTGTTTTATTCTCCTGCCATTAGCTAGCTTTGTGACCTTCATGGGTCACTTAATCTCATGAAACCTCAGTAAAATGGGCATAAAAATCTGATAACCCCTTAACTATCATGTAGGGGACAGACCACATGCTCTCTTGAGCTCTAAGTATTACTGTTTTTTTTTGTGATACCCCAATTCCACTCTTTCCAGTTCTTCAAAGCAATTTCTCTGGCAATGGAACTGTCCGTGGTCCTAAGGAAAGGGGAAAGGAGAGGAGAGGGGAGGAGAGAGGAAGAGAGGAGAGGGGAGGAGAGGAGAGGGGAGGAGAGGGAAGGGGAGGAGAGGAAAGGGAAGGGGAAAGAAGGGGAGGAGAGGGGAGGAGAAGAGAGGAGAGGAGAGGAAAAGAAAAAGGGGAAAGGGAAAGGAGTAATTAGTATTCTTTCTGTTAGGCATCTGAAGTTGTGATTGTGAATTCCAACCTGACATCTCTTTGCATAAAATGTAATTACCTATTCTCCTAATATTGAGAGTGCTGAAAAACATTAGTAGTGGCTTCTGAACAGGAAGTATTGCAGCAGAGATAACAACCCGTTTTGCCTAAGGCATTGGTCTTCTCAAAAGTTTATTTGCTATTCATCATTCAAGTAACAGAAAAATAGGGTAAGAAGTTTTAATTATCCTGACAGCCAGGTTTTCAAAGATAGACATCTAAAGCTGTCTGACCAGGGTATCAGATGAGCTAAAGTTGTCAACCAGAACAATTGTGGTCAAGACAGAAATGTGGCCATTATTTTAAAATATGGTCCTTGCTTTTATGTCCTCACCTCCAGTCACAAGGCATCCTTACTGCCTGTTCAAAATACACTCAAAATAAAGCAGGCTGAAATTGGATTGTTTATGGTGCATTGAGAGGTATAAGAGATTTTAGATTCACTCTACAGCTAACATCTCATTGAGTTACACTTGCTATTACTTGTTTCATTTGATCTCTAATATCTTTAGAAAGCAAAGTCCTAATCTAATGCCTCATTATGACATGGAGATGGCATTAAGTTCCTGCAGGCTGTGCCAATAAAGCTCTCTGAGGTTCTACCATGATGGAAAGATTTTGAGTAAGGTCCGAGCAAAAAAACTGGGTCAGCTTTCTGTGGACCAACTTAGCTAAATCAGAGAGGTTCATCAACAGTATACTGGCCACTTAGAGGCAAATTCTTTGGCCAAGAAATAGAGCAAAAGGCAATGTAGTATTCAGTTCTGTGTAGTGACCATGAACACTCAGTTCTTGTAATTCCATTTCTGTACAGTCAGAGTTGCAGAAAGGGGACAAAGAGCACAAAGAATCACAGTTTTTATACTGCCCACAAATGTAAAATTTGCATGAGATCATTGTACAAAGACCCTATAGATATTAGAACTGAATTGAATCCATTTTTACATTCTCAGTATGGGAAAAAAATACCCAAAGACAAGAAGTTGAAGCTAAATGGGAGAGTGGTTCACAGGCTCTCCCTGGAGAGGCAAATAAAATAGTTGACAAAATAAATATTATCATGTATCAAAGGCAAGAACATATTTTAACATCATGTTTGGTCATTGCAAAACTCTTAATATTTTTTCAAACCACCATTAAAATAATTTCCACTTCCATGCTAATGTCTATCACAGAGGATGCAGAGTTTGTGAAATTCAATGAAGAACTGGACACCAAGAGCCAGATAAAATAACTATAAGACTGGTGGAAAAAAAATTGGAAAACATAGTTGAGGAGTAATACCTAGATGTCACAAATACTTTCTTCACAAATGAAATTGGAAGCACCAAATAGCATCATATATACACCAAAAAAAGGATTATATTTTAACAGATAAGAAATGATATTTTAATGATATGATAGTCATTCCAGAATTAGTTTCTGTGTGTAGTCAGAAAACAACTCACTAATGCAATGATAACATTATTTTAAAAAGCTAGAAAGGATGAAAATGAGAAAATGTATGGCATAAAATTAAAACAACATCAACTTAATCTATTTACATAAATTGTAAATACTACTAGGAGAGAAATGAATGGAGGAAAATACGCAGACACCAACTATGATAATTATATACAAAAGTTCATAGAAATTATATATTTAGCACTGGGAGTGATGTAAAAGGTTATTGATTCCAAATCCCTCATTTTACAGATGAGGAAACTGATAGGTTTAGCAAACTAAAAACTGATAGGTTTATCAGGGTCACACAGCTAGTAAATATCTGAGGCAAGATTTTTTTTTTAAGCAATTGGGGTTAAATAACTTGCCCAAGGTTACATGGCCAGTTATTTTGTGTGGGTGTTAAATATCTGAGGCCAGAACTGATCCCAGGTCCTCCCGATTCCGGGGCTAGCGCTCTTACTCACTGTACCACCTAGCCGCCCCTATAGGGAAGTTAGGGAGATGAGGCAAGATTTTTTGAACACAGGTCATCCTGGCTCTAAGTTTAGTGTCCTATCTTCTATAGCCAGATTAATTGCTATAAATAAACTATTATGAGAAGAAAAACAAAAGAGCACAAAAAACACCTTACCAAATATTTGACTTACTTGTCAAGTGGAAAGACATGGCAGTCTAGAACAACATCAATTTTGAACAGAAACTCATTTGTAAAATTTTACAGAGAAGCATGGTGGAAGATTATGAGCAATGTGATCTCATAAAACAGGGAGAAGCTATAGAGACAAAAGCTAATTTAAAGAAAACTTAGTGAAAAACCCAACTAAGCAAAGTCATTCTGAAGACATTTAAGGATAAACCCCGAAGGAAGACAAAAAATAAATTATCTGAAAAACATTTTACGATAAACTTTTTCACCATCAAGGCCTTTGGAGCCACTACATTTGGATTTTTATATCATAATCCTGGATATGCTTATAGAGGAGATAGAAATAGTAGTAAAATAAATAACAATGGGCAAAGCAATTGGACCATATGAAGTATAGGCAGAGGAGATCCATGCTAAAGGTGAAACAATTTTAAGAGCATTAACGCATCAATTCTCAAGATATCTGAAGAAAAGTAAGATACCAAAAAAGATTAGAAAAAATGTTGAACCATAGTATTAACAAAAAAGGCAACTAAAAGAACATCAATGACTAACAATTCTTAGGCCAACTTTCCTATCTATACAATTTTTATGAGAATATGCTACTCACACATGAAGGGCATATTTGATATTAGAAGGAAACAGACAGACTTTTCCAATTAGTATTTCACAGAATACCACATTCTTGCCATCATAAAATTACTTTAAGCTGGAAAGAATACAAGAACCCACTGTGCTAATTGTTGGCAATAAAAAAAAATTTATTTGATGCTACACAATATCACTTTAAAGGCTCTTCTCCCTCAAAATGTCCCCTATGTGGATGTACAATTATATAAGATTTCTTAAAATATATAATGATATAAATGACCTTGTTTGACAATTTTGTGATCATTAATATTAGATAAGACAGAAGGAGATACATGGTTGCCAAGGACATCCCCTGTTGTCATGTAGAAGTTCCAATGGAAACCCTAAGTTGAAAAGCAAATCCCTGTAAACAGAAGTTCTCCGAAGACTCCTGTTTGCTAATGACATTTTATTTGTGAAATCAAGACTTAAAAAAATCTATTAATTATCACTAAAGAGAGTTTGGTCTATTTGTCCACATAGGAAAAACCAAGTGGATGAAGAGCGTATAAACCCTAGACTATAATATGTAGTTGGATGGACAACTTGTAGAGCTTATGCATCTGTATGTGAAGATAGATACATAGATACATAGACAGATAGATATTATATATGTATATATACTATATCATACAACTGTGAATCAACAAGCACAATAAATTGCTAAGAATTAAAACTGAACATTACCTAAAGAGATAGTATGGTGATTAGAACACTGGGTCCTGAGTCAGGAAGATCGGAGTTCTAATGTGGTCTCAGACATTTACCAGCTGTGTGACCTTGTTAAGGCACCGAACCTCTCTTTCTCTGTCCTCCTCAGTTTCCTCAACTGTAAAATGGGGATCATAATAGCACCCATCTCTGAGTTGTTGTGAAGATCAAATGAGAGTTTTCATAAAGCACTTAGCACAGTGTTGACACAAAATATGAGGATAATAAATGCTTGTTCCCTTCCTCCTTCCCTTCCCCCCCTCATCAAAAAGCAATGGAGAAATGTGTGTTGTGCATAAACAGGCTTCAGTAGCACATTACACACGAGAAATGATGAATAGGAACTGGAATAAAAGTCATCATCAAAGAAATATCTGAGCAAAAAAGGACATGGTCTGGTCATGCACAAGAGTGAGGTCCAGTGGCAAGCACAGTGGACAAGCTGTGTGCTTCACTGCTATGCCCACCTTGATGAGATTCATTTGACTAAATTACCTTTAGCAACCATAAGACTTTCAACTTTGTCATTTCAACCACTCCATTTTTAATGTGAGTCACAATGCTACTATGGTGATTGACACTTTGAGTAAGCTCTTTGGAAATGGGAATTGCCCCACGTGGCCTCCATCATTGCACCCTGTGTGGTTTGCAAGTCCTACTTGTTCCTCTTACACTGTCTTGATTGACTCAATTCTCTTTCAAGTTGTATTCAGTCAAATTAATGGAGAACAAAAGTACAAAACTTTACCCTCTTCTCTTAATGTGATATTTTATGTGGGAAATTATGTTATAATAAAAGATTCTCTGTGCTCTATAAAACAGCTGATTTAAAGTTTAGACAGAAATATCTTGGTTTCTTGGCTAACACTAGCTGCTATCAAAGGGCAGTAAAAACACTTATATGCAAACAACACAAATTGGGATCACCTAATCTTGGAAAATTATTCTTCAATATTCATTTGTAATTTATTTCAGAAGAGTGAATAGGCAAGTCATATAGAGCCTATGAGATTGTCATTTTCTCCTACTATTTCAACTTTTCACTCTTCTCCCTGAATCATTTTGAAAACACAAGCTCTGCTGGAAGCTTTCATAGACTTAGGAAAGTTATGTATATAACTTAAAATTTTATCAAGTTATTTAAATAACTTGAAATTTTGTCTAAATTTAAGCACATGAATCTATATGCTCATAACCCATGAAATCCTTTAAGAGAATTTAGGTTATCACTCAATTTTGTACCATCAAATGATATTTTCTAAAAGCGCTTTTCAAAATGTGACAAAAAGTTGTCAATAATATTTATTTGGCACTGATTCAATGCATAGACTTATAAAAAATAAAAAAAGAAACATGAACCCTGACCTCAAGTAATATTCAATCTAACTAGGGAGATGATTTTATTCAGATCCCCTAAAAGAATGACAATACTAAAATATCATTTCAGTGGATATCATCAGCAAAGTCTCAATAACTACTACCAAGTCCTTCCCCCACCAAAAAAAATTACTTTTACACATCCCCTCCCCCAAATAAAATGCAAGCTCCTTAAAGGAAAGGGCTGGTTTAATTTTGCCTTGTACCCCCAGTATCTAACACACTGACTTGGCATTTAGGGGGCCCTTAATAAATCATTACTGAAAGAATGTTGAATGAAAAAAATGGACTACCAAACTATAGGCCAAACAGTGATCTTGAAAAAGTACTCCATCCAGCCACTGACGATTCCCAATTGCTCATTTTCTTTGTTGTGAGAGCCAGTTGCTATTCTACCCCACCTATTTCCCATCATCAATATCTCTAACAACTATATGCCCACTCTCTACAGTAATGACTAGGGAGCCCATGATGGAAAGAGGAAAAACAGATATATAAACATTAGTTATTTTTATTGAAGAGATAATTTGACCCAAATGCCTGGAATGTACTTCTTCCTCACCTCCCACCTCTTAGAATACTTACTTTATTTCAAAGATCAATTCTTATACTAACTCCTATATGAGACCTTTCCCTGATACCACCCCACCTCCAATCTGCTTGTTCTTCTCCCACAGAATTACCTCGTGTTTATTTTGAACATATTTATAGACACATATGAAAACATGTTGTTTCCCCTAATAGACTGTAAGCTCCTGGAGAACTATTTACTTTTGTCTTCATGTTTCCTGTGCCTGTCACATAGTAGGCCTTTAAAATATGCTTGTTAAATGCTTTCCCATTTTCATCTTGCCAATGTTTAGAAATCTTCAAAACTAAACAAAAATATCATGTGCTACTGTTGTATAGATTTTTGATCTGGAAGGCACTTTCCAGGTCATCCAATCAGTTAGACAGTAAATATTTATTAGGCACCAATTATGTGCCAGGAACTGGTCTAAGTGCTAAGCCTTCAAAGAAAGACAATCTCTGCTCTGAAGGAACTAACAGCCTAATGGGGGAAGATAACATGCAAACAACTATGTACCAATAAGATACAGACAGACAAATAAATAGATATGCATACATACCTAGATATACATATGTGTGTATGTGTGTGTTGCATGTGTGTATGTTTATAATTTGATTGGAAATCATCAACAGATGGAAAACACTAGAATTAAGAGATATTTAAAAAGGTTTCCTTTAAAAAGTGAGACTTTAGCTAGTCCAACCCCCTTGCGTAGACAAAGAAATTGAGACCAGAAAGGCTATATATGATTTGTCCAAGGTTTAATGGGTTGCAATGGGCAAAATTGGGATTCAAATGATGGCCCTTTGAATCAAACTTCAACACTCTTCCCCTGCCCTATGTTGTTTTTTTTTCTCCATTTAAGACAACATTTATCATCTTTTCAGTGAGACCAAGTGCATCATCACTGGACCTTACCCTGGGTCAAACTAGGTTGCTGCTGTTGCTTGCAAAATGTATTTGTGAGGAAGCCAGAAAAGTCTCAGATTCCTGAAATGCCTATTGGACTCTTCTCTGGGTCAATGAAAGCAATCCCAGATCGAGCTACAGGCTTCTACTCTTTAACTTAAAAAGAAACTGTCACTGATACCACTTTTTTATTTCAAGAGAGTTGTCCCATGTGCTACTGAATAATAATCAAGCAGAGGTATAAAATAATGGAAATGTGATCATTCCAAATGAGTAAAATCAGCAAGATCTTTTATCACCTTTTCTCCCAGAAGTCATTGAATCTGAGGGTCACTACATTTTTTTTAATGGAATAATGGGGGCAGCCAGGTGGTACAGTGAATAGAGTACTAGTCCTGGAGTCAGGAGGACTGGAGTTCAAATCCAACCTCAGACACTTAACACTTAACTAGCTGTGTGACCTTGGGCAAGTTACTTAACCCCAACTGCCCTGTCTTCCCCCCCTCCAAAGAGCAAAACACTGGAATAGTAGCAGGACTATCATATTTAGAACAAATTTGGGGTCAGAAATGTACATCTTCATACCAGAAGGTTAAATTTCAGCCACTGTACAGGGACTGTATTTCTTCTAGTCTTTGCATAGAAAACAATGTCTAAAGCAAACCAGAAGACATTCATGATATAGCAAACCACTGTCCCAGTGTGTGAAAATTAGGGAAGAGAAATCAAGTCAATGAGCAGTCATTAAGGGCCTACTATGTGCCACACACTGGAATAAAGCACTGGTGAATGCCAAAAAATAAATAAATAAATAGTTCCAGTCTCAAGGAATTCACAGTCTAATGGGGAAGGCAATGCAAACAACCATGCACAAACAAGATCTATACTGGATAAATTGGAGCTAATTACAGAGGGAAGGCTCTAGCTAAAATGGAGTTTGGAAAAAGCTTCTTACCAAAGGTGGGATTTTAGCAGAGACTCCAAGGAAGATGAGAAGTGGATATGAGGAGAGAAAACATTCCTGAACAGGAGACAGCTAGTGAGAATGCAGAGTCAGGGAGGGAAGGCTCTAATGAAAGGAAGCCATCATAAAGACTACATGTGACATAAACTAGTTTAGACTACCTTGATTGTTCAAATTCTTTGCAATCATTCTTAATCTAAGATCCTATCTGCAGGTGCTCTTTAGCAATGCCATGATGCTTTATGCAAGAAGGAAAGCTCTGGCACCCATTTACTTGGCCAAGAGGCAGCATGGGGAATCATACTCTTCTATAAATTGCCCGTGTGGTTTCAATTGATGAAGTATTCTTCCCTGTTCTCTCTCATACAGTGCTGTACTATATTATTACAAGCTATTAAACACTCACCCCAAAGCAGATTATGTTTTAGGCAGCAGCTCTGGGATTGGCATAAATATACCACTTCCAAAAAAATTTAAATGTCATCGATAAGAAATATCATAGAAATCACAATACTGGCATTACTATTACTGATGAGACAAATATATTACTGGAAAGGAGCTAAACATGGTTGGTGAACCCTCAATTGGCCATATTAATTATTAACTTTCTGCTGGCTACCTGGGTAAAAACATAGAGCATTAACAAATAGTATCCCACTGTCTTCTGTAGAACAGGAAGTGAAAGGGAAAATTATTTTTAAATAATAAAATAAAATCTATAATGTTTCAAATTCATCCATTCAAAGTTACATCAGTTTCATAGAGGAATGACAGAGGTTAAGTGGGTTAAGGATTTCCAAAAGAATGCCATTGGCCTGTGGTCACCTAAGATGGTACTACAAAAGAAAAAAAAACTTATTAATATAATATGAATCTTAATTAATGGGTTTATTAGGAATTTACTGTGCCAGTTATATTTGACTCTTCACGACCCCATTTTGAAGTTTTCTTGGCAAAGATACTGAAGTGGTTTATGATTTCTATTTCCAATACATTTTACAAATAAAGAACTAAGATAAACAGCCCTCTTGCATCATAGACCTAGGTCACTTCTAAGCTGAGACTAGCAATTCAGTCACATAGTAAGTACCTGGTTTTTAAAATATGGGAGACATATATTAAAACATGAATCAAAAGAATAGACTTCCATAATACACAAGTTAGTGAGAGATAAATTATAACAAGAGAAATAGCAATGTGACTTAAAATGAATTGACTGAGCTATAATATTTTATTAATGATGAATTTAAAAGAATTGCCAAATTCTTTTTAATTCATTACTTTAACCAATTGCTTTAACCACATTGCTAAATGTGGCAAATATATAAGAGGTATTAAAATGTCTAGTTTGGACTGACAATATGGAAGTATGAAATACAATATCAGAAGCATGAAAAATTATTTCTTGAAAAGTTGTGCTGAATATCTTAAGTAGGAAGAACTGAATAGTAGTTTTCCTTTAAAGTAATTATTTGTGAAATTAAGTACAAAATAATTTACTAATTCAGAATTATTTCCAGTCAGGATTGGTTATTATATATAAGCACAAAGAACTATCATGTAAGTTTGAGAGAATCTTTTTCCCTACAAAAAAAATAATTTTTTATAAATAATTTTAATCCCTCATATAAAGTAATACAGAATAGCATTTGAAAACTGTTTCAAAAACAAAGAAATTCAAGGAATATAGTGGGAGAAAAATAGAAATTAAGGTGGTCAACCATTTCAAGATTTGAAACTGTACTATAGATAAGAAGCCACTATAGCTGTTTGGTACTGGTTAAAAAATAAAGTTGGTCAACAAAGATCCCCAAGCAATTGAACATGGTAGCCTGGTGTTTCAATTAACTCAAGGACACCAATTACTGGGATAGGGACTCCCATTTTGACAAAAACTACTGGGAAAACTAGAAAGCAGTTTGGACCAGCATCTTAAACCATTTGTCACTAACTCAAAATGGAGATAAGAACAACATGTTCTCCTCATAAAAAAAGAGAAAATGGAAAACAGCTTGCACAGTAGTTCATAATGAAATAGAGGTTAGTATATACATAGAAAGTAAAATGGATCATTTGTAATAAATAAAACTGAAAAGCTTTTGCACAAAAAAAATCAATATAGCTAGAATTAGAAGATAAGTAGTTAATTTGGGGAAAGATTTTTGCAGCAAATATCTTTGATAGCAGTCTTACAGCCAAGATATAAAGGTATTTGATTAAAATATAGAAGAGCTATTCTCTGATAGAGGTGGTCAAAGGCTGTGAACAAATAATGTTCAAAAGGAGAAATGCAAATTATCAACAATCATACATATGAAGAAATGTTCAAAATGACTCATTAAAATCTCACACATGGGGGCGGCCAAGTAGCACAGCGAGGAAGAGCACCAGCTCCAGTGTCGGGATGACCTGGGGAATCAAATCCTCGCTCAGATACTTAGCACCACACCCAGAAATAACTGGCCATGTAACCTTGAGCAAGTTACTTAATCCCGATTACTTTAAAAAAAATCTCACACATATCAGATAACAAAAGGAAAATAAATTTTCTAAAAATTGGAGGAGGACTGTGGGAAGATAACATTTAATCTACTGTTGGAGTTGTAAATTGGTCCGATCATTTTGGCAAAACTCTTTTAAATTATATTTTTAAAAATTATTAACAATATATATCCTTTGAATTCAATACTTTGCATATACTATTAAGAAAATCAAAGACAGAGGAAAAGTTTCCATATCAACAAATATTTGTATTCCACTGATTGGGGAATGATTTTATTTGAACAAAATGTTTTATTTGCATTTCATGGAATATTATTGTTCCATAATAAATGACTAATGTAAAGAATTCAGAGAAGCTTGGAAAGGTACATGAATTAATGCAGAGCTAAGTAAGCAGAACCAGAAGGACATTATACATGATGACCACAATAATGTAACAGAAGAGAATACTGAGGGCCTTCAGAACTCTCATAGGACAGAGACCCAGCATAATTTCAAAGGTCCAATGATGAAGCACATTCTGATCATGTCACTCCTTTGTTCAAGAAACTCTAGTGGTTCCTTATTGGCTCTGAGATAAAGTACAAATTCTTCTGTTTGGCATTCAGACCTTCATGATCTGTCTCCCTCTTACTTCCCCTGAATTGTTACATATTACCTTCTTCATGAGTTCTGTTCCAGCCAAGCCAGACTTTTTGCTTTCCTCATACATATCTTCCATACCCATGCCTTTGTACAGGTTGTCCCCCATGTCTGGAATGTATTCCCTCTATAGCTCTATTTCTTAGGATGTCTAACTCACTTCAAAGTTCAGCATATGCACTAGTAGCTATATAATGACCCCCTCTGCATAGAATTCATTATTGAATCCATGAGATCAGCAAATAAGATCATTGTGGAGTAAAATGAGGGGGCCCTGAATCCAGTCCTAATCCCTTTCCTGAGCCTGATCTTGCTGATTGCATCTTAAACTCTACGTATCCCAAACCAAACTCATTACCTTTTCTCTCTGAGCCTGTCCATCCTCCAAACCTTCCTATTTCTGTCAAAGATATTTCCATCCTCCCAGACATCCAAATTTAAAAAGTCAGAAGAATACTTGACTTCACCATTGTGCTCAGTCATCACATTTCCTCATCTGTCCAGTCTTGTCAATTTTACCTGTATGACATATGCTGTTCCTATGTCCCTTGTCAACTCACACAGGCAATTTAGTTTAGCCCTTCTTTACCTCTCATTTAGATTAATATATTGCCTTCTAATTGGTCTCCCTAATTGGTCTCTTCTCTCTCCAGCCCATCCTTCAAATAACTGCCAAAAGAATCTTCCTAAGGCATAGGTCTGATTGCGTCACTCCTTAATTTAAAAGCTTTTATTGGCTTTAGCATGGGCATGTTTAAAAGAGTACATAATGGGGCAACTAGGTGGCACAGTGAATAGAGTACTGACCCTGTAGACAGGAGGACCTGAGTTCAAAGTCGACCTCAGGTACTTGACACTAGATGTGTGACCTTTGGCAAGTCACTTAACCCCAATTGCCTTGCCTTCCCCCCTCCAAAAAAAAGAGTATATAAGAGTCTTAGGTATGGCAAGAAAATGGGGGAATGATTTGTAATGACTAAGAATTGAGGAAGAGTGGAGGATAAGACAGGTGGCCAAAAACAGAGACACATCTAGACCATACTAAGGATGTAGACACGGGATGCAAGAGTCAGGCTATCAGGGTTGAGGGGCATACATGGGGAAGGATACCAAAATGTTTGACATCTCAAAGCCCTAACCTGTGCATTCAGTTGGAGGGACTGAATATGCACTCAGTACTTAGGATACATTCCAGCATCTGGGAATAGTGATAACCAGTCCTGACAGATGTGAAATAGTTTAATTGGCACTGTTAAGAAGCCCAGTAGTCTTAACAAGGGAAAAGAGTACAATACTCAGTTGAGATACAAATTAATCTAAAGCCAAAGCATCAGAGTATGTATGAGTTCAAAATAATGTCACCTTGATTTTAGTACCCCTAAGCAAGGAGTCAAGTTGACAACACCTTTATTCTTCAACCAGGACTGGCTGGTTTATTGGTTCCCATGGACCTTTGTCATCTTCCCCATCAGTTCAAGAGTTATTTCTTCCTTTTCAGAGGGTTGAGCTCCATTCTCTCTAGAAGGAACCTTATCCCTAATATATTACTTCAATGATAATCAATGACCTTTTCCACATTCCTTCTCTGTGTCACATACTTCCACTCACCATCTTCCTAATGCAAGTTGGCATCCTCCTAGGTTTTCCTGGTTTCGTATTCCTCATTAGTCACACACACACACACACACACACACACACACACACACACTTCCAGTAAGCAAATCTTCCTTTCTTTGTAGGAATACTTCATTCTTCTTTATAACCCAGAGCTCAGAGGAAATGTTCTCTTTGGCAAGGAAATGAACCTTCCTTTTGTGAATCTGAAGTCATTACTTGGCACTGGCTGAAAACAAACCTAATACAATCTTTGTGATTGACTGGGAGAGTTTCCTTTATCCTTCATATCTGATAAAAACAGATTTTTGGTAATCTGTGGCTCTTTTTGCTCCTTTTAATTGCTAAATCTTCCCATTGCTAACTGCTCCCACAAACTGCCTATGTTACTTTGGGGGTTTTATTGCAGAATTTCTTGGTTAGTTGCTTTGAGGTCCTTTTATTTAATAGCAGGTTTTCCCAGAGTTATTCCAACTTTTTTCCCCCTTATCTGATAGTATTTAGAGACTATGGTGGTATTAAAAGTAGAAAATAGAAAGTAGGAGCTTCAACTTTGAACCCAGAAAGACCTGGTTTAGAATCCTGTCTCTGATAACAGCCCTGTAATTATCACAACCCCTCTGGGCCTCAGTTTCCTTACCAATAAAATGGGGATAAGTCTTATTGAACCTACTTCCAAAGTTCATGAGAAGCAAATTAGATATGTATGAAATACTTTATAAACCTTTAAGTGACATATAAATATCAGCTATTATCATTATTTATTCCTATAACGCTGATATGTAATTAGCAGAGTTCTCCCTAACTGCCCTTATCTGTATTGTAGGAGAAAATCTGTCAAAATGCAACTTCCAACCATTTTCACCTCTTCTTTTCTCCTTTCTCTAGTCATCCCTGATGCCAGACACTGTTCTATTTCCAACTTGCATCTGCACTATACCCAAACCTGTATGGGCATATGAAATCCCAGATCATTTGAAATATTAAAGAAGGAACTATGAGGAATCTGCAATAGAATTCAATTTAGAAATTGTCTACATTTCTGCCATCAGAAAAAACTTGGGCTCCAACCCAGAACTCCAAGTTTTCCCCGTCTTATCCCCAAGTTATCCTTCAGACAAGAAACATGGAATGGTGACTAGGGTGCCTAGAATTAGAAAGATGTGAGTTCAGATGCTGTCTCTGCCTCATATTAGCTGTGTTACTGTGGGAATGTGAACTAACACAGTGAACCTACTCAACTTTCTAAGAATATAAGTTACATAAAGTTTGGAAGGTACATCAGTTGAGGGGAAGGGAATATCTATACTGGAATTTCCCTGCACTGAAGAAATCACAGGTCTAAACAACCCCCCACAAAAAGAAAAAAAAAGTTGTGCCTCCACAATTAATTTTCTTTCTCATTAACTGATTTGCTTTAACTTGAAACATAGTAAGTGAAAAGTATTTTCTGATCCTCCCACCTATTTACTGCCAGGAACTTCTTCTTCTTTTTTTTTTTTAAAGCAATTGGGGTTAAGTAACTTGCTCAAGATTACGCAGCCAGTTATTTTTGTGTGGGTGCCGAGTATCTGAGGCCAGAAATGATCCGGGTCTCCTGACGCCAGGGCCGATGCTCTTACTTACCGTGCCACCAGGCCACCCCTAAGCAATTGGGGTGAACTTGCTCAAGGTTACACAGCCAGTTATTTTTGTGTGGGTGTTAAGTATCTGAGACCGGAACTGATCCCAGGTCTCTCGACTTTGGGGCCAGTGCTCTTACTCACTGTGCCACCTGGGAGCCCCAGGAACTTCTATTATTATGAAAACTATGGTTCAGAATATATACATACCTATACATATATACACACATATACATATACACACCTGCATATATACCCATATGTGTGTGCATATACATATATACCTATATCCACAAATCGTATACATATATGCATGTATATGGATATATATTTAAATTTTGTGTTGTTTAACCACTTGAGGAATCTAAGGGGAATACATCTCTGAAAACTTTATTAATGTGATAGAGAATAATAGTGGCTGCCCAATTGTTTCATCACAGAAACATTTTACCAGTCACTTTAAACTCATAGGATGACCTAGCAATGATAGAAGCCAGCTCTTGACCTACTCATATCCCATTCTCCTGTGGCTTGGAAACAAGTACCTATCAGGGATCAATTTTACATAGCACAAGTCAAGAGAAACTCACAGACTCAAAGCAAAGTGCTTCCCTGAGGTAAACATTAGCAGGACAAACATTTCCATGGTCAAGAAAAGGAGAGAGGCTTTTATTAACTTCAAGGAGGGTGGGGAAAGGAAGTAAAATGTTTCATTAGTGAGTCAAGGTAAAATGTCATAGGTTGGGTATCTAATTTATACCTGAATCCTGGCTGTTGGGAACTTTAAGCCCATCTGTGGCATACAGGAAGAAGGGAAACCACTTGCCCAATGAAATACCCCTAACCATCCTTTCTTAGCAGTGTGCTGTCACTTTGGGGCTCCTCTTTATTCATTATATTCAGCAATACTGGGTTTGGTCAAATCAAACCCAGGCAGATGGGTGCTCACACACACACATATGCACATATACACACTCAAACACATACACACATGCATACACACAGACCTCCCACAAACACAAATAGACACAGACCGCAGTAATTTCTTTTGGACTATTCTGCAAGGGTCATGAATCTCAACCACTACAGGAATAGACCAAAAAAGGAGCCTCTGTCAGTCACTGAAATAGACATGAAACATTTACAAGCTTCTGCAGGCACAGTTTGTTCCATCCATCCACACTATCTTAAAAAGCATAGGTAACCAGAGGAAAAATGTCAGCCAGGTACATTAAAATGCATACATACAAGGGTGTAAAGTGTTTTCTTATTGAAGATGGGAATTCAGACTAGTTTAATGTTTTACATGATTACATATGCAAGACATCCCCTGAAAAAAGAGAGGAAAAAAAACCTGCCTGGGGAAGTGCAATCAATTGACATAGCATAAATACAATATAGCAGAAGACAATACATCTCTTTGATAGGAGAAGGCATGCACCTTTTATTTTCATGAGTTACACTGACCATGTTGCCCAAGGGATACCTAGAAGTGGTCAAAGGTGAAAATAAAACAACCTGGAAGACAGGTACAAAAATCTATCAGCCCACTCAAATTTTTAGCAGCCAGAAAAATTTCCACTAGCTTTTGCCCTCTGTCCTTATACAATGTTCCTATATGTAATGTCAGTAGAAACTCATAAAGAATTCCAATATCAGTGCTATGGGTTATGTGATATGGATTATACATATGGGTTATAGGTTATATAATTTTATTAAAATTAATCATAAAATTTCTTGAGTAATTTCTAAGTATTAAACATCATATTGTGGTTTGATCCTCTTCAGACATGATTTAACTACTTTCATAACTCCATCCTATGGATCCACTCTGATGTGAATAACTGAAATAAAGCCTATTCTATGCATTTGACATTTTATCTTTAATTCACTGTACATTTAGTTTGAACTCTTGCCATTCAAAAAGGAATGTGATTGTCAGATACTATCACTGTATCTAATATTTTTTGCTTAATTGTTTTTCTTTGTTATAAGGGAGAATTCAATTTGGGAGATGAGACAGAGGGTAATGTTTACAGTTCATTTTGATGTTAAAAGAAAGCAATGTGTAAGAATTAAAAATAAGAATAATAAAATGGAAGGAAAGAAGGAAGGAGTGACGGGAAGGAGGAAAGAAGGAGGGAAGGAAGAACGAGGTAGGGAAGAAGGGAGGAAGGATGGAAGAAAGGAAAGGAAGGAGGGACAGAGGGAAGGAGAGAGGAAGAAAGGAGCAAAGGGAGGGATGGAAGAAGGAAGGAAGAAAAGATGAGTGGAAGGAAGGGAGAGAGGAAGAAAAGAATGGAGGGCATGCAAGAGATGGGTTAGGCATGTCTTGAGACTACACACATAAAGTATGCACTAACAACTCATAGATATGCAGTTAGGGTGAAAGAAAATTTAATTTCATTTGGAATTATAAATAACCAGTAAAGCCATAACTTTGTGAAACCAGAGTTATATTTTCCTTGGAAATAATATTGTGAAGATGATTTACTGATCAGCATAAGAGATGACAACACTGAAGAGCAAAGAGAAGCATTTCCTGATCCCGTATGCATTTCTTGTCCATAATTGCTGGGTAGTTCCCCCTTCCCTCTATTCATCCATGTAGACAACAGAAAATGCCCCAGAAGAGAGCTGCAAGAGCATGACAAGAGTAAAGACAATGAGACAGCAGATATTAACATCTTGGTAGATTTGATACATAATACTCCACTTGGATGTAAATTATAAAGGGCACAGTGGATAGAGAATCACTCCTGGAATCTGGAAGCTCTAGATTCAAGTCCTGACTGACTCATACTGTCTAGGTTACCATGGATAAGTCACTTAATGTCTGTGTCTCAGACAAGTCTCAAGAAGTTGTGGATCTACCCTGATGGAGAAAGTTTCCATGCTGGGAGTTCCATTCATAAAATCCCAGGCACCCCTGGGAAACCCCTCCCACCTGCACATGAAAATGATTCACCCACCAAGAGCAGCCTCACCAGTCAAGTCCCATACTCAACACCATCCTTTAAGAGGCAGGAGACTTGCAATGGAAATAGGCAGTCTGACTCTGAAGCCTGTAAACACTTCCCAAGCACTCTGGCTATTAGGACTCAAGAATATGGAGAGCATCTGGATAAGACCACAGTTACTCAGAAAATGACCAGTTTTACTCATGTGACAAAATTCTATTTTTTTCTTTTTATCAATTAATTTATTTTTAGTTTTCACAAGTATTTTTAAAATTTATTTATTTACTTTTAGCTCCACATTCAACATTCAGCTCCACAATCCCTTGGGTTCCAAATTTTCTCCTCTTCCCTCTCCTCCCCTCCCCCCGCCCCATGGCAGTACACAATCAGATATAGGTTATACAAATACCTTCACATTTAACATTAGTCAAGTTGTAAAGAAGAATTATAACCAATGGAATAAACAATGAGAAAGAAGGAACCAAACAAAACAAAACACAAAAGAGAGAGAGGAAGTAGTTTGCTTCAATCTGCATTCAGACTCTGTAGTTCTTTCTCTGGATGTGGATATCCCTTTCCATCATGAGTCTTTTGGAGTTGTCTTCTAATCTTGCATGGCTAAGAGGAGCCCAGTCTATCAAAGTTAGTCGTCACAGATATGATGCATCTGTCATTGCATGCAAAGTTCTCCTGGTTCTGCTCTCCTCACTCAGCATCAGTTTTTATAAGTCTCTCCAGGTTATTATGAAATCTATCTGCTCCTCATTTCTTATAGCACAATAGCATTCCATTATATTCATATACTACAACTTGTTTAGCCATTCCCCAATTGATGGGCATCCCCTTGATTTCCAATTCTTTGCTACCGCAAAAAGAGCTACTATAAATATTTTTGTATGTACAGGCCCTTTACCCACTTCTATTATCTCTTTTGGATACAGCCCTAGAAGTGGTATTGCTGGGTCAGAGAGTGTGCACTTTTTATAGCCCTTTGGGCATAGTTCCAGATTGCTCTCCAGAATGGTTAAATCAGTTCACAACTCCACCAACAATGCATTAGTGTTCCAATTTTTCCACATCCTCTTCAGCATTTATCATTTTCCTGTTTTGTCATGGGACAAAATTCTATGTGTCCGTGTATGGTACTGATACAACCCAGGATGTGAGGAGGTTACCCTGCTGGGCTGAGCCATCTGTGAGGACCAGTAGTCATCATTCAATGCTCTACAACTCTGCTGAAATACAGAGATGTATAGATTGGAAAGGTTCTCTAGAGAAATACAGATTGACTTGTGTGATATTAGTAGATAGACTGATAATGGATTTCTCCAATAGAAGAATTTTTCAATATGTTTCTGTGGTCAAGGAAATCTTTTTTATAGCATCCACCATTGACATTTCTATAATAATAACAATGACAATAATAGTTATCATTCATATAACTCTTTAAGGCTTATAAAGTATTTTACAAATATTATTTCATTTTATTCTCACAGCCCCCTAGAAACTAGTTGCCACTATTATCCTCATTTTACAGATGAGAAAACTGGGGAAAATAGCAGTTAGATGATTTATCCAGGGTCACACAGATAGTAAGTGTCTAAAGGGCAAATTTGAACTTAGGTCTTCCTGACTCCAAGTCCAGTAGCTATATTGCAAAAAGTGGTACAAACGTATTCCAAGTAGTGTCATTCTTTTTTTTTTAATAGAGCAGTCACAGTTCTAAGGACAATTTAAAATGCCTTTAACCCATAGCATCCACAAAGCAAGAGGTGCTATATAAGTTTTTATGATGTGAGTAATGATTACCTCTGATCCCTTAAGCCTGGGTTGTTTTTTTTTTTACTTACTCTTATTTTTCCTAAATTAATGGGTTTCCCTAAATGCATTTTTAAAAATCTGCTGCAGATAAGCTGGTTTTCTATAGAACATATTATCTTCTTAACGCTCTGTCCTGTTCGACTCACTCCCAAGCCATGAAGTGGAAGAAGTGGGCATACAGCCAGTCTTGGAGCAGCTTGAGGGGGCAAAGGAGATTGTTCTGAATAAGATTAATGCACATCAAATCCATGTATGACCCCTTTCCCTCATTGTTATAAAGACAATGTGAGTGGGGATGCCTCTTTCCCCTTTTGCATACACAATCCTCAAATTATGTGTTACTCATGTAAGACTTCTTTACCCCCTCAAGGCTACCCTTAGTTACAGAGACAAGTACAAAAATAGTGATATTAGCCCATTTTGTAGTGACAAAGAATTTAAAACTAGGGGTTGTTTGCTGTTCAGTCATTTCAATCATGTCTGACTCTCTGTGATCCCATTTGGGGTTCTCTTGGCTTAAAGGAGAGCCTGTCATTTATGAAGTAGTTAACAAATTTTGGTATATGAATGTAAAGCAGTACTATTGCACTGTAAGAAACAATAGAGATGGTTTCAGAGAAATCTTAAAAGGCTCGTATGAACAGTTGCAAAGTGAAGTGAGCAGAGCCGCAAGAACAATTTATACAGCACAACAACAATGGAAAGAAGACAGCTTTGAAAGAATTATGAACTCTCATCAATGCAATGAGCAACTGTGATTCCAGAGGTCTAATCTTTACTGCCAGAGTGAGGATAAGATACAGAATAACACATCAATTTTTGGACACGGACAATGTGTTGTTGGGGTTGTTTTTGTTCTTGTTTTTGTCTTCCTTTGACTTGACTGTGAATGTTTGTTACAAGAGGTTTTTTGTTTGTTTTTCTTTTTTTTCCTTTTAAATAATGGAAGGGAGAGAAAACAAATGTTTAGCAATTGAAAAGTAAAATGAAATAAATGTTACAGATGCAGGGAGCAAAATGACACAATAGAATTTGCTCCTTGAGATGGTCTCATATTCCTTAGCAAACTATCCTGCCTAGCACAAATACATTGCTTTGGTTTATAGCATTATATACTGTAAAGATTAATACTCAATAAACCTGGCAGAACTAACTGATATTGCCCTTAGTCTTGTGTGAAATTATTGGAAATCATGTTCTAAGTAAGAGCTAAAAAATTAAACTCTATAAGGATAATGGCAATTTCTCTTGGAAAGCTAGCTATCAGAATACAACAACTAAAGGCAAAGAATGGTCTCCAAAATAGCGGTTACAGCCAATTTTACTAAATTGGCAACAAATGCATAAAGATTGTGTATTTCCCCACCCCCCAATCATTTTAATATAGGGAAATAGATCTCATGAATAACAGTATCCCTTTCCTTTTGTATCAAATAGAGCATAAGTTTAATATATAAACAACAACCATTTTATAGAAACTTAAAGCTGGAAAGGACTCGAGATAATCTCTCTTCACTACCAAACTACAATTTCTTTGCAAGGTCTGAAAAAAAAATCTCATTCTTGTACTATTGCAATACCCTTCTATTTGTTCTCCCTGCTCCTAATCTCTCTCCACCTCAAGATGATTTTTCTACAGCTAAAGAAAGTCTTACTGTGTCGCTCCTACTCAATAAACTCTAGTGGCTCCTTATTACCTCCAAGTTCAAATATAAAGTCTATTGATTGGCATTTAAAACTCTTCACACAATCTAGCCCTTTCTTACATTTACAATTCTCTTATAGTCAGTCCATTCCCTTTCATGCATTCTATGATCCAACTAGACACAATGTCATAGAAGCAACCAGACACTACCACTACGAGTTGTCACATTAACTTACCCATTTTTGGCACCCAGGCATGATTGCCTCTATAGGTTGATAGCTGCTTGCATGAGACAATTCAGAAAGTACCAAGAACACATCTTAGCTCCCAGAATTTTGTATTGGTCTGTGATTGTGACAAGCATTTATTGAAATGCCTACTATGTGCTAGGCATCATGCTAGGTATTAGATCTACAGAGACAAAAATTAAACAGCCCTAGATGAGTTTACTATCTAACTAAGGACAATACAGAGACAGCATGTACATACATAGCAGAATTTTAGAGACAACTGGTCAAGTTTAGCAGATATTGGGGACAACTTTCCACCCACACCCCACTTTATTGATTCTCATCCTAGGTTCTAAGGCAGTGAATAAGACATTCAACTCCATGCCATGTGGTCTGTCAACTCTGGGTATATAGCGATGCTTCTTCATAAATGGACAGAAGTGTATCTATGCACATAATTGGGGAGGGGAAGGCACTAGCAAATGGTGGAGAAGATATGGGAGGGGGAGATCCAAAAAAGGCTTCACATAGAAGATAGGACTTGAACTAAGAAACTGTCTATTTAGCTGGAGAAGGGACCCTATACATACCTGTGTAAAGAGTAGCTCCCCTGGCATAGTCAAGAATCAATCAAAGTGTTGAAGTATATTCTACTCACTTTAACAAACATTTATTTAAAGAGACTACTTGTTAGAGGCACAAGGATGAAAAGAAGCAGTTGTTGCTTTCATGGAACTTAGATTCTCTTAGTGGGGATGTATCATGTAAATGCAAAGTACGTTCACAGCGATTCAAATAATTTCAAGAAGGAGTTTCATTTCATTATCTTGATTACCCTGGAGTACTGACTAGGAAAGACAGACATAATGGAAGAGCTTTGGGTAGTCAGGGGCACAGTAAGAGGGCTTTGGATGTCTGTGGCAGAGAATGCCAGGTCAGAGAAGAAAAGAACAGAAAGCTAAGAGTGAGAAGGCATTAAAGATCAGATTTACCTCCTTCCCAATTTTGTTTCAGGCCTGCCTGGAGGCTAAAGGTCATTTAGTAAATAAACAGAATCGTAAAGCCATTTCCCTACTTTGGGTGTGATTCTGAAATTAAATCCACTTAGCACTTGGAAAGAGAAAAGTACTCTCTGGTTAGGGGAAAAAAAATCAATTTAATCCATTTTTCTGTACTTCTGGGAAAGACCTTGAGGTAGAAAAGATATAGTAAAATTTGTCTGGTTGTCTCTCACTCACCTTCTCTCTCCATTTTTCTCTTTGATTTTTTCCCCCCTTGGTCTGGATTTGTAATAAAATATGAGGCTATAACCTGAAATTTGATGGCTATGTTAGAGGCATTTGCTATCCAGGGATCTCCAGAGCAGACAGCAGACAGGGGAGAAGTTTGCCAATGAAGCTTCCCTCTTCTTTGCCCTCACACTTGCTCAGTGGTTCCTGGCGGAATTAGATACCATACAGAAGAACTGCCGAGACGGTACAATGAGGATAAAAATGTATGTGTCTCCTACACAGATGGAGTGGAGGGGGAATGATCTCACTGCCACTCAGTATTATTGCATATAAGCAGACAGAATGCAAACATTACAAAGACAAGAAACTTTCTCCTACCAGGAAGTGCTGTCTGGCTGCTTCTCCTTTTAATGCTATTGATTATGCTCCTGAAAGGTCATAAATTACTGGAGTTATTTTTAAGGATATTTGCTGAGCCCAACCTGTAAAGAGAGGTTAATCTAATGACTTCCCTCCCCCCTCTCTCTAACCAGGCCTGTAGAAGCCTGGCTAGTTGGCTGCCTTTAAAAAAGCCCCTTGTTCCTATATTCAACCCAACTTCTTATTAAAGATAAAGATGAGTCAGATGGCACAGAGGATAAAATCATGTTTTGTAGCAGCAATACAAGAGGACCGGATGTTCTCTTTCTGAGGACAAAGAATGGCTACTCTGAGAAGAGTGGCATCATATCTCCAGAATGGGAATCTGCCAGGTTAGCCCTTCTGGACAAAAGAAGCACAAACATTTGAGATACTTGAGAGCCTCATTCACTGTTGTTTCACAGTCAAATACAAACACAAAAGGCACCAAATGTCCCCAAAGGGCCCATTTTTTTAAAAAGCAACCCCATTTTAAAGCCTCACTGCCTTGAATGGGGTGGTAGCCAGAAAACATGGCAATAAAAAAGGCAATGTTGGCATACCTCAGTGGTGTCTTAAGGTTTTTATTTTTGTTTACGTTTGCTTTTCTTCAAACAATGCTGATACAGTCTATGTTTTCTCTTTCTAAAGACTAAGTCTTCCTGTCTTACTGGGCTAGAAGGACAGGGGCTGCATAGCCTGCACCAATTCTGATCAGCTCTGGAGTCTTGACTTACGGCATTTTCAATCTGTACCCATTCACCTCCCTTTAGGTGATATGGTGTGCAGTTCCTGTATCAGGGGTTTACCGTATTGTTGCAGAATTTATCACTGACATACAATTAGCCTAGACCACTGTAGCTCAGAACTTCTGAGGTCAAGAAAGCCACCCTGGTAACTGGGATTGCAGGTTTCTGCCACGAACCCTCAGTGAACTGATACAGTTTAGGAGGAAGCTAGGGGATAGAGTGCCAAGCCTAGAATTGGAAAGACCTGAGTTCAAACCCTGTCTCAGACACTAGTTGTGTGACCCTGAGTGAGTCAATTAACCTCTGTTTGCCTCAGTTTCCTCATCTGTAAAATGGGAGTGATGATAGCAGCCACCTCCCAAGGTTATTATGGGGATCAAATGAAATAATATTTGTAAAGTGCTTAGGACAGCACCTGGCTCTTAGTCGGCACTATACACATGTTAGCTATTATTAGTTTAGGAAGAAGAAGCTACACTACAGCATTGTTTTACAAAAAGAAAAATAAATAGCTTCCTAACGCACATGGAGTTGAGCTGTTCAGTGAACTACCCTGATTTTTAAAAGGTTTATTATCTTTCTCTGATCATGAGAAGTTTGGTAAATGACACAGTCTGATTTGTTATTTATATGGAGGATTTTGAAATGTTCTGTAAAGACATGCAGGAAAGTAGAATGTCCTATTAGTTTGGTCAGACCTCTCTGACAGACCCAAAGTGGGAAAGGCAATCCTGAGAAAATGGAACTGACCAGCTGAACTGGGGCAACTGGGTGACCTGGTGGATAGAAGGCCAGGCTAGTAGTCAGGAAGACTCATCTTCCTGAGTTCAAATCTGACCTCAGACACTGACTAGCTGTGTAACCCCGGGCAAGTTACTTAGCCCAGTTTGTCTCAGTTTCCTCATCTGTAAAACGAGCTGGAGAAGGAAATGGCATCTTTGCCAAGAAAACCTCAAATGAGTTTACAAAAAGTCAAAGAAGACTGAAACGAGTGAACAACAACAAGCTAGACCGCCCTCCCCTACATCCCCGGTTCCTTATGAGCTCATCTGTTCTTAATAAGATTGTGGGAAAGGGGAGGAGTGATTCTGTAGGACAGCTGGAGTGGCATGAAGGGACCAGACATACAAAGACAAGTGCCACAGCTCAGAAACCTTTGAGGCTACTGGAGCATTATTTTCGTGCAATTTCTTCCATTCCACAAGAGGCAGAGAGGAGGAGCCTTCACAAAGCCAGAATGTCACTTTAAGGCCTACTCAGGCCCTTTGGAGTCCATGGTTGCTTAGATTTGTCAGAGTTGTGGTTGTTGTGTTGTTTGTTCTTAGAGGCAGATCAGATTAATTTTACTGCAGTTGAAAATCATGCAAATATAGTTTCGAAAGAGGCATTTAATTCTTTATTGCTCTTGCACACAACACAAATAGCACCTCCAGTGCTAACACAAAGTGTTTTTAGTGTTATTCCACTATACAGTACATCACAATGTTAATTTTCCACATCACTTTATTCCTTCTCGAGCCCATATTTTACAACAGAGAAAACAAACTGCTTGTAATTACACTGCATGCCAGGACAAATTAAGTAAACACGCATTTTTAACGCTTTGGGCTGTTAGGGTGCAAAACAAAGGGCTTCAGTGAAGGTCAATACTGGAGTTATGCAATTGCCCTGGGATACAAAAGACAACCCCATGACTGAACATGAGGGAAAATGGAAGCGGTTTCATTCAATGCTGGGGCACTAAGTTCTTGAAAAAAGCACACTGTCAATGAGCAGGTCACTCTTCTATTCCAGATTCATTTTCCTGGGGATTAATATCAATGCCAATAATAAAAAAAATAATAACAAACCAACAGAAAAATCCATTGTATCATTAGCACAAAGTCAACTGCCAGTAAATCAGCTTTCTTCTTCTCTGGCCTCCTAAACTTATAAAGAAACAACAGCATGAGGTCGATAGGGCTGGCAGTTATGGCTCAGTGTCTCTTATTCTCTGAATACAAAATATTAATTGATAACTATCCCAAAGGTTGTTAAGAATTGAGGGAAAAGTGGAGAGCACAGAAAGGATAAATGAAGGCTGTTTTTTTAAGTCCTTGACTTTACCTAACAGAGAATATAACAAGGAACTGCTCAGATGAATGACTTGCATGTTTTCTTTTGTTTACTTATAGGAAAATAAGTTTTGGTTTGTTCTTTTTTTCCAGAAACCAAAGCAACTAGCATATTCTAGTGAAAATGCAAATGTACTCTAATGCAAAGTGGGAAGAAGAGATCCAGATAGAGAAAGATAGCTAAGAGCTGTTACTTATCCATTCCAATTCTGTCTAATTGATTCATCACTCCCCAATTTGGGGTTTTCTTGACAGAGATACTAGAATGGTTTGCCATTTCCTTCTCCAGCTCATCTTACAGATGAAGAAAGTGAGGGATAAACAGGGTTAAGTGACTTGCCCAATGTCCATACAGCCTGTAAGTATCTAAGGCCAAATTTGAACTCAGGAAGATGAGTCTTCCTGATTCCAGGCAAGGTGTTCTATCCACTGCACCACCTAGCCTGGCAAATGCAATGATTAGCCAATATTACATTATGGCCCTAGCTTCTTATAGCGGTGCTCCACCAAACAGCTAAATCTATACATCCTCTGATCCCACATAATCAAAATTCCATCACAATGATATAATGCTTTACAAGGCACTTTTCTCACAGCCACCCTATCACAGAAGTAGAACAAGTATTATTATTTCATTTTCACCTTTTTATCTCCAGCATCTAGCACAGTGTCAGACAATCTTCATCAATCAATGAAAATTTATCACGCTTTTATATAATGCCTACTATGTACTGGTGCTTAAAAAATATTTGTCGATTAGTTGATCAACCAATTAGCCCATTATATAAATGGGGGAAAAAAATCTGAAGCTTACAGAGCTGAAATCATTTGCACAGGGTTAGCTAGGTGGCACAGTGAATAGAGCACCAACCCTGGAGTCAGGAGGACCTGAGTTCAAATATGACCTCAGACACTTAACACAAAACTAGTCGTGTGACCTTGAGCAACTCACTTAACCCCAATTGCCCTACCTTCACCCTTGTAGTAGCAAATACCCTAGCATACACAGAGTGGCTGCCAACACAGGTTCCTAGACCTGCTTTTCTAAAGTAAGCAACTCAAAATGGGTTAACAATCTTGCTTTAATCAAACATATGTCATTTACCTAGTTCAGGGGAAAAAGGTGAGCACTCCGAACTTCAGAGAATACAAACAAGTTACAAGCAGATAGAGAAAAAGATCAGCAAACAGGCTTCCAACTGTCTGACCATTACAACCATACCTAGTCAGTTACCAGAGAGGGAAGCGCCAACATCTAGGTTTTCAAAGCAGGGCAGGGGGGTCAATGGCTGCCCAGAGTCTCATCTGGCCAAATCACACAACTCTTCTCAAAGTGAGCCCCAAAATAAAAACCTTATGTCAGGGTATATATAGCCTTCTCCTGGCTCAGAGAACAACACAACCCTTGTGACCCACTGCCCAATCACAAAGCACCAAGCTGTAGGCATTCCTGAAAAACAAGCCTCCCACCACAGGCTCAATGTGACTACATTCAGCCTATTACAGGGCAGAGTATATTTTCAAATCAAGGAAGGTTCTCAGAGTCATTTAAGCCTATCAAAAGGCCAAGGGGCAGGGAAGATCTTAGATTTCCATTCCCATAACACCCCACCAAAAAGGAAAAAAAAATTTGTACAACATTGCACAGCTGACTGCGTTGGGATTTGAACTCAGGTCTTCTGACTCAGAATCCAAAGAACCATTTGGAAATACAGTAGAACTTCGGTTTATGAATTTAATTTCTTTGGAGATTCTGTTCGTCATGTGATTTGTCGGTATTGCAAAGTGAATTTTCCCATAGGAAATAATGTAAAGTCAGATGATGGGTACCACATCCCCAAAAATATTTGTATAAAAATAATTATAAAATTTTAAGTAAGTTTTTGACCCTGATGCACCTACAATATAATAGTAATGATTAGTACATGATATAAACTGAAAATAAAACAAATTAACCTGTACTTTACCTTTGAGAAGAGTCATGGTTGGCATGAGGGAGAACAGAGGGAGGAGATGGTGGAGGTAGGTGGAGTCAGGGTAGAGAATTGATGGACTTGAGGAGAGAGTCAGGGGTCTGAGGACCAGGGTCAGAGGTTATAACTAGGACTGGAGTCAGGGGAGAGGGGTGGCCTGGAGCCTGGAGGGGGGAGAGAGGGGAGGGATTTTGCTTCTGATGCTGCCACTCACCACCACTTCCCAGTAGTGGCCAGAATGGTGGCCTAGGCCACGGACCTGGGATATCCAACCACTCCCTCCCCTGGAGTCCCAAGCCCCTGTAGCACCAATGCAATATTTACAGTACCCATAATCATGATAAAGACCATGACTATAAGTATCACGTGACATCTGATGACAAAATATACCAGATTCTCCAGATAGAGGATAGAATTGAAGCATTTATTTACACACCAGAAAACCGAATCCCAAAACCAGTAAGCCAATTCTATCATAGCACCAAAAGAAGCCATAATAATGCTGAAAGCCACAGCATCCTTCAGCCTTCCCACAAACCAAAATGAGATCAATATTTACTCACAAACCTCTCTATCTCCTTAATGAGCATCTCCTCCAATGTCTGGCTAGCTCTGAACAACCTTGCTATGGGCTCTGCTTTCCTTCAGCAAAATTCCCACCACAAGCTCCATGTGACTACATTCAGCCTATCAGGGGGCAGAGTTTATCTTCACTGCAGGGAAGCTTCAAACTCCCCCCAGGTCTATTAAGGGGCTTGGAAGATCTTCAAATTCCTATTCCCATTACAACCCCACCCCCCTTAAGTTGCTGCTACCCATATGTCCCACCCTTAAGGCCGTAGGCATAGGTGGGAAAGCTGCCTAAGATCTCAAGCCACTCAGTCTGAGTAGCAAGTATGTGAAGCTGAAAGTGGGGGGCTAGCTCCATCACACAACACTTCAGACCCTGACCAAGCAGGACTCCATACTCAAAGCTATGTTCAGTGGCTGCATGGAGGTGCTCACAGACTCCAAAGGCTGGATGCTGATTGACAGGAGTGGGCATCATTTTGGGACGATTCTGAACTATCTTCAGGTTGGGTCAGTGCCTCTTCCAGAGGGCCCTCAAGAGTTGGGTGAGCTGTCGAGTGAGGCATGATACCAGTTGGGGCAGGGGTTAGCTGAGGATTGCCAGTTGACTCTACAACAAAAGAGTGACAGGCTATTCCCACTCGGCCTTATTCCCATGGTGACATCTCCACTTGAAAAGCCGCAGATTCTGGCTCGTGCCTCTAAGCCAGCAGAAAAGCAGACATGGTGTTCCTACTGCGAATTTTTGTTCCTCCTGCAAGATAAATTTTGTGAAAAATTTTTCCTACACCATCGAAGCATAAGTAAACCAGGTCAGACACTTCAACTGATGACTGAAGAATGGACTGGAATGGAAAGAGACGTGAAGTAGAGAAATCAACCAAAAGGCAATAGTCCAGGCAGGAGGCGATGAGGCCTTGCACCTGAGCGGTAGCTATGCCACTTGTGCAAGAGATGCTATGAAGATAAAATCTACAAGCTTTATCAATAAATTAGATATGACAGAGCACAGTGAGTGAGAATTCAAGGACAACACCTAGGTCCGTCACAAGTCACTTGGGTGATAGAAAATGATGGTACCTCAACGATCATAAAGAAGTTAAGAAGAGGAGAGTGTATGAGGGTAAAGATAATGTGTTCAGTTTAGAATCACAACATTTCAGAGTTGCAAGAGAAACCTGGAAAGACTTACACGAACTGAAACAAAGTGAAGTGAGCAGAACCAGGAGAACATCATATAGAGCAACAGCAATGTTGTACTATGAAGAACTGTGAATGACTTAGCTATTCTCAGCAATACAATGATCCAAGACAATCCCAAAGGACTCATGATGAAGCATACTATCCACCTCCAAAGAAAGAACTAATGTTGCCTGAATACTATTCAAGCATATTATTTTTCACTTTCTTTTTTGTTCATGTCTTCTTGTACAAAATGAATAATATAGAAATATTTTATATGATTGCACAAATATAACCTATATCAGATCACTTACTGTCTCAGGGAGTGGGGAAGAGAGAGAGAGGGAGGGATAGAACTTGTAATCCAAAATTTTTTTTAAAAAACCTTTAAAATTGTTTTAACATATAAATGGGGGAAAATAAAATATTAAATGAAAAAATGGAAAAGAAAGAGAATGAAAAAACCATTTAGTTCAACTCACACCTGAGACTCCTCTCATTACCAATCCAACAAGGAGGATCCCACTACCTTATTCTCACACCTACAGCATCTAATAATAATGCCTTTCACAGAGTAGGCAGTTTATAAATGCTTGTTAAATTGAGGTCACTGTCCAGTCATATAAGATCATAGGGTCAAAGAATTAAAGATGGAAGGGGATTTAAAGGTAATCTAGTCAATCTTACTCATTTTATAGATGTGAAGAACATTTTCCATCATGAGCCTTTTGGAGATGTCTTAGAATTTTGCATTGCTGAGAAGAGCCAAGCCTATCAAAGTTAGTCATTGCACAACGTTCTAACTCATTGAGCACCAGTTCAGCACCAGTCTTTCCAGCTTTTTCTGAAGTCTGCCTGCTCATCTTTTTTTTTTTTTTTGCCTTTTGGAGGGCAATTGGGGTTAAGTAACTTTCCTAAGGTTACACGGCTAGTTTTTTTTGTGTAGGTGTTGTGTCTGAGGTCCTCCCAACTCCGGGGCCAGCGCTTTACTTACTGCTCATCATTTCTTATAGCAAAATAGTATTCCATTACATTCATATACCACAACTTGTTCAGCCATTCCCCAATTGATGGGTATCCCCTCAATTTCCAATTCTTTGCCACCCCCAAAAGAGCTGTTATAAATATGTTTGTACATGTGAGTCTTTTTCATTAATTTTCTTAAATTCCCAAAGTAAGTTTCTTCTTCAGCTTTTCTCAAAATGCTAGGTATTTTGCAATAACAAATTTTTTAATTGGCTAAAAGTTTTGTTTGCTTTTTATTTAAATTCTAAGATTATCCAAAAGCTTTAGTTCTGTTTGAATTTTTAAATTATTTTAAAAGCTTGTTTTTATTTAAATATTAAAATTAGCTTTTAAAAAACTTTATTTTTAGATAAATTTTAAAATTGGACAAAAGTTTAATTTTTTCCATTTCTATTATTTTATATCTATAATATCTATTCTATTATTCCATTTCCATTTCCAGGTTTCATTTTTAGCCTCCTAATAGTCACAAGGAGAGATATAGGAACTTTTCTTCATTTATATTCTTCCTGATTGCCTTTTACAACAAAGTTTTATAGAGAAAAAAAAAGTGATTAATCTTTAGCTTTGTGCATGCATCAAGCAAACCTAACAAAGAAGAAAAGACCTTAAAATAATATTTCTTTGTTTATTTTTTAAATTACTGAATAAATCGATACCTCAAACTAGATTTTTATCCCAATTTTTCCATAGAAAGAGCTTGGATAATTATTGGGGCCATTATTTTTTTTACTATCATTAATATAGGGCTTTAAGTTTCACAAAGCACTTTATAAATATTACCTCATTTGATCTTCAAAATAACTCTGGAATGTAGGTGCTATTAACCACATGTTATAGATGAGGATTCTAAGGCAGACAAGAGAGGACAAGCAATTTTCCCAGAGTCACATACCTAATAAGTACAGTTATCCCTTCCATGTTATGGGGGTCAGGGATCCAGTGCCCCTGCAATTTGGAAAATCTGCATAAAATTGTTTGTTTCTCTCTTTGTACCAGAGAAGAAGTCTGAATTATTATAGTATCTAAAGATAAAATATGTTGATATTAAACATATATATATATATGTTTATATTATATATACATATAATATATTTTATGCATTGGGTTGTTTTTTTTTTTGCTTTTTTTTTGGAGAGCAATCGGTGTTAAGTGACTTGCCCAAGGTCACATGGCTAGTTTTTGTGTTAAGTGTCTGAGGCTGGATTTGAACTCATGTCCTCCTAACTCCAGGGCTGGTGCTCTATTCACTGTGCCACCTTGCCACTCTGTATTTTATGCATTTCTGAGGGTTTTTCTTTGTCATCTGCTGGCCTTCATGTGTCCCATGAGGTTTCCGCAAACCCCCAAAAAATTTCCATTTAATTTTTTATGCCTACTAGTGATACATCGAAAACACAAGTGGGGAAAGTTGAGATGTGGAGGGAATAACTGTACATGTGGAAGGATTTGAACTGAGGTCTTCTTAACTGAAGTTCTACAGTCTATCCATTGGGCCACCTAGGTGCCTCAAAGCTACCACCACAGTTGCTTTCATTTAAACATCTTCACTTTTTTTCCATCTTTGGTTTAACCCTCCAAAGCACAGCTACAGGCATCCCAAAAGAGATCAAACTATGCCAGTATTGGGGGCAATTGGTTTTATGAAACACAACATTTTTCCATCATTCCCATAATTTCCCATCATAGGAAGAATGTCTCTGAAATATCATTACTACAGATAGACAGTATCCCCTTTAACATGACTCCAATCAATTAATAATTATTACAGTGAGACTTGATATTTCAACCATTCTGACCTTCAGAGGGACTGAGATTGTTTTCTTTTTTTTTTTTAAGCAATCGGGGTTAAGTAACTTGCTCAAGGTTACACGGCCTGGTGTTTCTGGGTGGGTGCTGAGTGTCTGCGCCCGGATTCGATCCCCAGGTCATCCTGACACTGGAGCCGGTGCTCTGACTCGCTGTTCTACCTGGCCGCCCCAGAGATTGTTTTCTAAAAATGAATGAATTAAAGCTACCAACAACTGCAAGAGAGATAAGGAATTAAAATAAGATTAGGTTCACAGCTCTGATGACTTTTGAGGTCATTTAATTCAGCCCTCCCCCCCACTTTTTTTTTTACAGATAAGGTTACTAAGATCTAGACTGAATTGACTTGCTCAAAGTCAAACAATTATTTGAACCCAAGCCTTCAATATCCAGCACTTTTCCCATATGTGCTGCCTTCCATGTAAATCATAGGAGCCAGAAACTCACCTGTAACTTTTCAGAACTTAGAATAGCAGCAGATTAGAGTCCCAAGAAACTTTCCCTCAAACAGCAAAATTTCACTAATTACAGCTTAGGGCTAGGTTATTATAAGCTGTTATTATTTCTCTCATGCTCTAAGTATCTCTTTCTCTAAGTATCAGGACATTTTATTTATCATGACACTGTAATTCAAAAATATAATCAATATTATAAGTAATTATAGTGACTAATACCACATGAGCAGTCTACTTTTTTTTTCATTTTTAACACTGGCATTTCAATTATTAATCTGTCTTCAATATACCTTACTTCCATTTCTTAGAAGAAATAACAGATTCACAAATTTGTGATTTTGGAATCAAACTCCTTCTATAGAAAACAAGGACACATTTGAAACCTCTCAAAATGCCAAATAATTTGCAGCTACACAAGCAGTTAAATGAAGTCAAAACATGCACACACACACACACACACACACACACACACACACATCTGAATAGCAAATTTGTGTGCTTCATTTCAGCCAGATGTTCCTAAAAGAGCCTTCTGAGAAATTGGCCTTCTAATGGAAATGCTTTATGTACAACCCTGCAAGTCATACAGCTTCAGTGTTACAATTTTAAATATTACATCTTGTTGGGCAAGTTCACCCAGCATTAATCCAAGCTGATTTGCAATTAGTACTTCTGATCTCAGGAAGTTCCCAAAACTCCTTCTGCTAAACTCGGTAATAAATAATAATGTTGCTCATTCAAAAAGGACATTGTAATTTACAATCTTCCTCACATCTATTTTCTCATTTGAGCCTCCCAACAACCCTGGGAAACAGAGAAAGTAAGTTGCTATTAGCTGCATTTTTTAAATGACTAAACAGAAGCCTGGGGATGCAGAATGGCCTTCCTGGATTCACAACTGACATTTTGATCAGATGAGAACCCAGGTTCTGTGACTCCTAGCTCAGTGTTCTTTCCTCTGCATCACACTAGGGCACTAATAAATAGCATAGGAAATAAAGCACACTGATGCCATAGGCTATTTTCTTTTATCTTTTTATCCTTGCATCCAACAGTGTCTTTTAACTTTTTAACTTAACTGTTATTTAGTAGTTCAGTCCTGTCCAACTCTTCATGACCCATGGATTCTATTGTCCATGGGGTTTTCTTGGTAAGGATATTAGAGAGGTTTGTCATTTCCTTCACCAGTGGATTAAGGCAAACATAGGTTAAGTGACTTGCCCAGGGTCATACATCTAGTAAATAAGTATACCATGCCAGATTTTCCTGACTCCAGGCCCCATGCTCTATCCAATAAGCCAATTAGTTGCCTCTATCTTTTTAACTACTAGTACTTTAAAAAGATTTTTTTTCACCAAAAATCATGTACAGATATCCCTTCCACATCACAGGGGTTAAGGGTGTAGCAATCCTGTGGTCTGGAAAATTCACATAAAAATTCTCTCCAAAACAGAGAAGGCTGAATTATTATGGTATTAAAAGATTAAAATATGTTTATATTAAACAACACTATATTTTATATTATGTTTTTCTGAGTTTTTATACTTTTTCTATGTCATCTGCTGGTCTTCATGAGTCATCTGCAGCTTCTACAAAACTCCCCCCAAAAAATTCTCATTTATGAGGCAGCTAGGTGGCATAGTGAATAGAACACTGGCCCTGGAGTCAGGAGGACCTGAGTTCAAATCTGACCTCAGACACTTAATGCTTACTAGCCATGTGACCTTGGGCAAGTCACTTAACCCCAATTGCCCTCCAAAAAGCAAAAAAAACTAAATCCCATTTAATTTCTTATGCCAACCCATGATATATCAAAACCATGATGGAGAAAGTTGAGATGTGGAAGGGATAACTGTGCTCTCTCCAGGTAACTTGAAAGAAGGGATTATTTGTCTTTACATCACCCCCTCCCTCTCAAAACAGTGCCTAACACATTTATTATTGTTCAGTCATTCAGTCATGTCTGATTCTTCATAACCCTATGGATGCCAGGATCTTCCATTCTCCACTATCTCCTGAAGTCTGTCCAAGCTCGTGTTTGTTTCTTTCATGACATCATCTATCCATTTCACTCTCTACTGTCTCCTTATCTTTTTGTCTTCAATATTTCCCAGCTTCAGAGGCTTTTCTAATGAGTCCTGTCTTCTCACTTTGCGGCCAAAGTATTTTAAACTTCAGCTTCAGTATTTGTCCTTCCAAGGAGCCTAGCACATAATAGGGGTTTAAACGTTGGATTTATTTGAATTGCATTGGGTTGAATGTATAAAGTTGAAGATGTGACCAATTCACTAAACCTTATCTATCTCCTCTTCTCTATCTTCATTATCAGAAGTCTCTTCTGGGAAATATGTAAATTTATCATGATGAAAATTTGACTTTCCAAGGGAATTAGATATCAACAACTTCAAAAGCACTTAATCTCCTGTAAGAGGAATCCTTACTAAGGAAAAGAGTCACTGGGGAAGATTCCAAATAGATTTCTATGAGGTCTTTACGAGCAAAACAAAATTTCTTACTCCCACCCTAAAAATTGTTTGTACTATGTCAAGCAGAATTATGTAATGTTAAGATTATTTTTGAGATAGAATTCTACTTGTGTTATTAGAACATATAAATTTGGGTGCTACTTTTCAGAAGTTGTTATTACTCATTTTAGAGCATATATACATATTCTTACTAACCTCTAGAATATTGTGTGGAACCCTAGAGAAGAAATGTCTTATCATACTTCCAATTGGAGCTGACTCATCAACAGGTCATAGGCCCTTATCTCTAAGGATGTCTATATACTTGAATATTGATAACTAGTTTGATAAATAAAGGACATGACAAGGTACAATAAACTGGAAACACTACATTTTTTTCCTTACCAAACTTTACTTCAATATCTCTGAAACATCAAGTGTTCATGTAGGATTTGTAGAATTGAACTGGAAAAGAAGGCAGGAAATATTGTTAGAGGGAGTTTGGAACCCAAGCTGAGATTTATTTACTATTGTCTATAAGGATATGTGACAGGAAGTACTTCAAGTTAAATGCTTTAGGGGGTGATGCAAAAGAAGTAGGAAGAGTAATCTTCCTTACTCCCTACCAAGATCCAATTCTCTACCTACAAAAGCAATCCCATTGTGTCCTGTCTTCTTCAACAATTTCCCCCCCCCCAACCCTATTCTATCCCTTGTCTTTGATCTCTCATTATCTACTGGCTCCTTCCCTCCTGCCTACAAATATGCCTATATCTCCACAATCCTGAAAAACCCATAACTTGAGCCTTCCATCCCCACTAACTATTGCCCTATGCCTCTTTTGCCCTTTGCAGCCAAATTCCTTGAAAGGGAGAATAGGGACCTCTGCTTTCTCTCCTCTCACTCATTTCTCAACCCCTTATAACCCAGCTTCCAATATCATCATTGCACTGAAACTACTCTCTCCCAAGTTACCAGTCATCTCCTAATTGATAGATACAATGGCCCTTTCTCAATTCTCATTCTTTATTTTTGCAATCTTTGACACTGTTGATCACCCTCTTCTCCTTAATATTCTCTTTTCTCTAATTTTTCAAGACACACTTTCTCCTGATTTTCCTCTTACCTATCAGACCACTTTTTCTCAGTCTCGTTTTGTTGCACCCTCATCTAGTTCACTCCCTCTAACCATAGGTATCCCACAGGGTTTTTTCCTTGACCCTCTTCTCTTCTCCCACTATACTACTTCACTAAGTGATCTTGTCAGCTCCCATGGATATAATTATTATGCTAATGATTATCAAATATACCTACCCTACCCCAACCTCTCTATTGACCTCCAATCTCATATCTCCAACTGCCTTTCAGACATCTCAAACTGGATTCCAGTAGACATCTAAACATATCCCAAATTGAACTCAGATAATTATCTTTCCTCTTAAATGCTTTCCCCTCCCACCTTCCCTATTTTTATAGAAGGCAACACCATCCTCCCAGTACCTCAAGCTCACAAGCTAGGTGTCATTCTCAGTTTTCCACTATCTCTTACTCCCTCCCTCATATCCAATCAGTTTCCAAGCCTGTTGATTTCACCTTTTCCACATCTATTGAATGCGTGACCTTCGTTCCCCTGATACAACTACCACTTTGATTCAGGACTTCAACTCCTACTTGGACTATTGCAAGAACCCACTGATGAATCTACCTGACTCAACTCTCTTTCTGTTCCAATCCACCCTCCATTCAGCTGCCAGATTTTCCTAAACCACAGGTCCAACCATGTTACACCCCTACTCAATAAACTACTGCCTCTAGGAGTAAATACAAAATCTTCTGTCATTCAAATTCCTTCATAACCTGACCCACACCTCCAAGTGCCTTTTCAGTCTCATTATGCCTTACTTCTCACCATGTACTCTTTTATTCAATGACTGCTTTGCCATTCCTTAAAGAAGACAACCCATTTCTTGGCTCTGGGAATTTTCTCTGGCTGCCCTCTGTACCCAGAATGCCCTCCCTCCTCATCTCAGCCTCCTGGCTTTCTTGGCTTCCTTCAAATTCCAACTAAAATCCATCTTTTAGGGAGAACATTCCCTACACCCATTTAATGTCTAGTGCCTTCCTACTTTTAAATATTTCTTGTTTACCCTGTGTATAGTTTGTTTGGAAATGTTTGTTTGTTGTCTCCCCCACCAGATTGCAAGTTCTTTGAGAGCAGAGATTGTCTTTTTTCCCTCTTTTTCTGTATCTATAGCACTTAGTACAATGTCTGGCATATAGCAGGCACTTAATAAATGTTTATTGACTGACCTCCAAAAGTTTAAAATCTTAAACCTATTAGAGAAGCAGCATGACATAGTGAATGAACCTGGATGCAAATTCTTACTGGTTGAATGACCTTGGGTAAATGAAGGAAACTCTCTGTGCCTCAGTTTCCTAATCTGTAAAACAAAGGCTTTGGACTTGATGGTCTCTAAGGAATTTTCCAGCTCTGAATCTTTGATCCTAAGATCACATGAGTTTATTTTAAAACTCCTCCTGAGGTGCGTATCTGCTCATGTGTCTATTTTATGTGTATGCACATATATACACATGAATGCATACATATATACATGTACACACACTTATAAAACATAAGTTGTATAATTATGAATAATGTGTGTATGTATGTATACCTTTCCCCCATAGGTTTGGGAGGCAGCAGTGCCTGTGCTTGTGTATTTGTAGAGTAAGAAGCAAGCAACATGGTAGAGTTTACTTCAAAGAAAGAAAGACTTGGATTCAAGTCTAACTCTTACATGTACTGAACACATGATAATGGGCAAATCATTTACTCTTAGTGCCCTCAGGCAGCTCTCACAGATGAAAAATTGTTTTTAAAGTACAGTTAAAGATGTGGATCATGAGAGGGAATTTGCCCAGCTGGAGTTCCCCATACCAATGATGAAATCACATTTCAGAACCAACACATAACATGTAACAGTATATTATTTATTGGTCCTAAACTAGGATTTATTACGTGTACATAATTTATATACATATATCACACATGTATATATATGTGTGTGTAATCTTTATCTTATATATCATTTGAAATCTTGTTATATATGTAATCTATATATGTTTACACTGTGATCTACTATATTAAATTAAATTTGTATGTATATATAAGGCCTTTTTAAAAGTTGTATATCATACATTTTTCTTTTTTAAAAGATACACTTGAAGAGAAGGGAAAAGGAAAAAGGGAGGGAAGGAGGAAATAAGATGGAGGGATATGGAGAGAAGGAAGCAAACAGAGAGACAGAATGAGACTAAGATCTCAGAAAATGTTTTGCAATGAATGCTGTATTTGTGTATACTTTTAAAAAAAGGAAAGAAAGAAAGAAAACCTGTTATACAAAAATCCTAACTCACAAAACAGATAAATTGGGGGAGGGGGGTATAAAATTTACATTACAAAAGGATTCTTTATTTTACAAAAGATTTCACCACAGGGTTCCTTTAAATAGCAAGCTCACCCAGTGCATTTAAAATACACTTCGATTTTCTAAAAATGTTGTTTACATACAACTTCTTTAAAACAGGTTTACTTCATAAAGAGAGGCACACTTACTACATGTGTGATAACATATTTATGTTTCATGTGGACTTTGAAGAAACATATCTGTACTGCTAGATACAGCTACTTCCTATTCAGCTATTCTGACAGGCCTTCTACTATAGAAGATAGTACCCAGGAACAAGGGTGAGGGTTAAGGAGACACATTCACTCCTGCACATCACTAGGGAAACAATTTAGTGCAAATCTTCAGAATGAAGTAAAAGCTTTATTCTCTTGGTTTTTAAAAAATGGACTAAAAATGTTCTCAGATAGTATAACCAGCCCCCACCATAGTGCTATCTTCAACCCAACATTGCCCAACAGAAAATGGATTGTGATTTTTTCTTTCCCTTTCTTACTTCTCCTTTCCTTTCCTTTCCTTTTTTTTTTCTTTCAGATTGGGTCTCCTTATTTCTTGCAGGCTAGAAGAATAGGACCAGTCCAACTATTGACTGATCAACACAGAAGTTTTGGCCTTTTCCATTTCCAAACTAGATGGCTGCAAATTTTAAAAGTACTACGTAAAAGTAATCTGTTTAAATTGCTGAGGGGCACAAGGGAGTAATGACTAGCCAGCTGGCCTTGAAGCAGGGTTGTGTTAGTAAATGTTTAACAATCAGCTCTCAAAAAAGGGGTATGCAATACACTTTTAAGTTTAATCTGCATTATTAATATTTTTCTTTATTATTTTCTTAAGTTTAGAAAAAGTTGTTGTTGTTTGTTGGGAAGGTGATATCATGACTTTCAAGTGAATTAGATTTAAGTGAGGCAGGGCTATCAAAAGTCACCAGCCTCACTCTCTCCTTCTAAGCCATCTAGGCACAGTGGCAAGATATAGATCAAAATGACTGGAGATGGCTATGCATACAGTGGGAGGGGTTGGCCTTTTTAAGCTAAGGTCTTTACCAGGTCTCAGTTTGTCTGAGACAACACCCATTCAGTGATTAAGGCTAGGTAAGAATTGAGGCAAAGAATGGCCTCTTTTACCTAATCAAAAAAAAAATCAATCTGGGAGGGTAAGACCCTCAGAGTTTCTGGTCAAAACAGAAGCAATTTCTATTTACACTCACTCTGAGCCATCAGAGCCCAAACAGTGACCAAATGAGCCAATCAATTAGAACCAGAGTGATTTGGGTCCAAGTCATGATCCTTAAAAAAAGAAATCTAGCCCATAAACCCCAAGAAATCTTGCAAGGTTTCAGTGATCAAAATTTATATTCCTTTGGGCAGAGTACCCACTGGATGGAGGGAAAGGAGGGAAGAAGGAAGAAGAGAAGGAAGGAAGGAAGGAAGGAAGGAAGGAAGGAAGGAAGGAAGGAAGGAAGGAAGGAAGGAAGGAAGGAAGGAAGGAAGGAAGGAAGGAAGGAAAGAAGGAAGGAAGGAAGGAAGGGAGGGAGGGAGGGAGGGAGGGAGGGAGGGAGAGAGGGAGGAACTGTTTTGCACGACTGGAACTGGCCAGTTGGGTCCCCAGTGGGGCAGCTACTACTACTCACCTATTGTTGATTGTTCTTTGTCCTTTGTTCTGGAAGAGGACCAGGACAAAGGCAATGTCATGACTTGCAAGTGAATTGGATTTAAGTGAGGCAGGGTTGTGCAAAATCACCAGCCTCACTCTTTCCTCCAGAGTCCAGTAACACTAACTTAAGCCCTGATTTGTAGCATTCTGATTTTCAAGATGTAAATATTCACATAGGCCTGAGTGCCTTCAAGTTGGATCCAGCACACCCCTAAGTAGAAGGTAGCAAGAACTGGGAGTCAAGTACTATCTGACATGGAATGCCTATGTGACAATGGATAAGACATATCACTTCTCAGTGCCATTGACAATTCTTAAGGATTATAAGCTACATAAAAGTTGTTGTTTTGTATCAGTGGAGGAAGCTTCTACATCAGAAGTTCACCACACTTAGGAACATAGGTCTAGACCTTCATTATTGTTATTAATATTATCATCAGCATAGTTACTATTATTATATTGTTGTTGTACTTTCGAGACTACACAGTTGCATCTTCAGATGAATTACTTGGCTTCTATTGGGTTATATGGGAGATATGTATATAAATCTAAGAACTCAACTGGGAGACTGTTGTCTTATTCCACCTGTCACTTGAACAAGCACAAGTCTTCTAAGTCAAAGGTATGGCACTGTCTCCATTTTAGTAATGAAATCAATCTATCTACAAGAAATAGTCATCATACACTCAACTAGCCAAATTTTTGAAGCTACATCTTTTCACGTAGTCTGCTATTTATTTGTCTTTTAATCACTCCAAATACCATAATACAGTATATCACAGTGCCATAAAATACTGCAATATAATTAATCTCTCCAACTTTAAAATTACATGCCATTAATTTTAGAAAACCAGAATCCTTTGGTCGTTAGATGATGCTAATTACAAAAATGAAGAACTTTGCAGTACTTTTACAACATCCCTAATTTTCATAAGGGAAATGTTTTCTCCCCTCCTTTCCTCCCCATCTCCCTCCCATCCCTAAGAATCAAAGGTTCATAAAGGCCTTGTAAAACTTTAGTGAATAGGGTCTATTGATCTCCTAGTATTCAATCCAATTCATTCTAGTCATTACTCGCAGTAAATAATGATACAGATGTTATGAGGATCTTTCCTTCCCTATGAACAACTCTTCAGTTGTATTCTCTTATAATGATGTCACTGATTTACAGAGGTTGTCCAAGTTACCTTATTAATTAGAAGATGCATTACGCCTATTGCAAAACATTGTTCTGACTGTGAGCTATCACTGCCCAAGGACCTCTAAAAGACAAAGAATTCCATTTTGCAAAATCTAGTTAACATATCAAAGAGCAGTAAATGTGCAAATTGCTGTCATAAGGAATCCTTTATTGCTTTTCCTTTTCATGATGTCACCCCACCCCCACCCTCTCTATTCTAGCCACTTTGACAAGGTTACTCATTGCAAAAAAAAAAAAAAAGAGCAGGCTATTTGTGTTCTTCAGATGTTTACCTTCAGTAAAAGATACTTCAAAGGGTGCTTATGGGATTCTCCCCTTGCCCAGCAAACACTTAAAACCTATTGTTGTGATTGATGAATCCTTCTCCCAGATTTAATAAATATAAGCAGAAGCCAGGTCCTTTTTTTTTTTAAGGCCAGCTGTTTTACTAATGGGCTAACAGCTCATGGGTGGCCTGTATTTAGATAATGTTTAAATGTCTCTTTGATATTCTCTCTCTCTCTCTCTCTCTCTCTCTCTCTCTCTCTCTCTCTCTCTCCCTCTCTGTGTCTCTATGCATGCATGTATGTATGTATGTTTGTTTGTATCTATCTCTTTCTGTCTCAGTGTCTCTCTCTGTCTCTCTGCCTCTCTCTCTCTGTGTCTCTCTCTTTCTCTCTCTTTCTGTCTCTGCCTCTCCCTCTGTCTCCGTTTTCCTCTCTCTCTCTCTCTCTCAAAAAAAGAAGACATTTACTTTTATTCAATTCAATTTGACAAGTATTTATCAAGTACCTACAATGTACTAGGTGCTAAGGATACAAAGACAAAAATCACTAGTCCCTATACTCAAGGGGCTTACCTTCTATTTCAGAGCTTTCATAGTACAATGGAAAGAATATGGGATCTAGGTTCAAATCCTACCTCTGCCATTTTCTATCCAGGAAATTCTGGGTAAATCATTTAACCTCCCTGGGCTTCTGTCCCTTCATCTCTAAAATAAATGAGTGGAATTAAATGTCTTCTGACGTCCCCTCCAACCCTAGATCCATGATCCTAAGGTTTATAGATCATACTGCTGATGCAGTGTCTTCTGTGATGGTCTCCTAGTATAAACCCTTGTCAAAATTTGCAACAATAAGACTTAGGTTAAAGGTCTAGCTGATAACTTACAATCCAAGTGACCTTGGGGAAGTTACTTATTATCTCTAGATCCCAGTTTTCTCATCTGTAAAATGAAGGTGTGGGACTGGATAATGACCCCTGAGGCTCTTGTGAAGTATAAATACTATCCCAAATTTTGGAGATAAGGAAACTGATGTTCAGATAAGTTAAGTGACTTACTCATGGTCACACAGCTAGCACTTGTCAAAGACAGGATATGAACCCAAGTCAAGTCATATCAACAAGCATTTATTAAGCACTTATATGCCAGGTACTGTGTTTAGCGATAGGGATGCAATGAAATGTGGGCGGGGGGGGAGGTAAGGACCAACAAAGTTCTTGCCCTCAAAGAGTTCATATTCTAATGGGACAGATAGCATACAAACAGTCAGGTATGTAAATGATGGATACAGGTAAATTGAAGATTTAAATTAAAGGGAGACAGGAGAGGTTTCATGTGGAAGGTGGCTTTTAAGCTGACACTTGAAGGAAGTCAAGCCAAGAGTCAGAGGTAAAGAAGGAGAGGATTGTAGACATGAGGAATCACCAATGAAGTCCTATAGTCAAGAGATGGAATGTCTTGTTTAAGAAACAACAAAGAGACCAGTGTCACTGGATTACAGAAGTTGATGTGAATAAAATGTAAGAAGATTGGAATGATAGGGAGGGGCCTGGTTGTTAAGTGCTTTAAAAGCCAAACAGAAGATTTTATATTTGATTGTGAAGGTACTAAGGAGTCACTGGAGTTTATTGAGCAGGGGGCTGACATGATCAGACCTGCAGGTTAGGAATATCACTCTGGGAGTGGGATAGAGCCAAGCTATCAGAGTGGTTGGAAGCCATGTAGTGAGCTCCCCTCTATGTAACTCCTCCAAACAGACCTAGAAAATGCACCAGATCAAATGCTGATAGGGAAAGCCTGGAAAAATGGCAAAAAAATCATTTGTTCAGCCCAGCTCAGTAGAAAGAGAGACAGATAGGGAGGTCTGTAGAAACTGGGATACCTAGGATCATACAGTACTCTGTGAAAGGGTCTGCACTGTACCAAGAAGAATCTCTGGCTACAAAATGGAGCACCCCCAGACCTATGCCTGGCACTTTGATGGGTACAAATGACAATTTTTCATGCCATGGTACATTCCAGATCATAGATTCAGGGCAGACATGCAAGGGTTGGAGGGAGAAGCAGCATTGCTGGTTAGAGAGGCCAACGTGATATACCCAGAAAGAAGAAAGTTCAGAAACCAACAGCAACAGTGGTGTTGCTTAGACACCAGGCATAGAGCAGGGCCTCATTTCCAGCATCACACAGGCCACAGACGAATAACCAAAACAGGAATCCCAAACCAAAAGGGATCCTAGATTATGCCACTTTGAACCAACAGGACTTTTTAGCGAGTTCATAAGAGCTTGCTCTTAGTTCAGACCTGAACAAAGGTTAGGAACTTGAAGAGCTCAGACCAGGCAGGCAGCAATCAGATCTTTGCCCTTGATCATAACTCTTTGAAAGCACTGAAAATCTATAGATCCTGTTTTTAAGATCCTAGAATATTGAAGCACTCAATATGCCCCCACAAAAAGCAGCAACAGGACCAACTCAGACTTTCACTTCAGAAGTGCTACAGAACCCAACCCTAATATCAAGTTCAAAGTGAGGAAGTAGGCTGAAAAGAATGACTAAACAAAAAGACAGTACTACCATAAGAACTATTATGGTGACAGGGAAACTCAAGATACAAAGACAGAAGAGAATGACTCCAAAATTTCTACAAGCATGGCAGAGAGAAACCAGGAAGTTTCCTGAGCTCTTCCCAGTTTCCCACAAAAACAATGTGAAATCAAGCTTCAAAAGAATTCTGGAGCAAGAGAATCCACAAAAAGATGGAATGAAACAATTTTCTAGCCCAAGATAACTTAGAAGGACTTCAGGAAAGGTCTGTCTCACTTGGGTAAAAGGGGAAAATAGCCCAGTGCTGGCAGTGTCTCAGGGAATAAACTGGGGAATAGATGTACTAATTATGGTACATAAATGTGATAAAATACTATTGTGCCAACCTTTTATCAGTATAATGACTGGTGACCAGGATTCAAGAGGAATAATGATGAGACATGCAACCCACATTCTGGAAGAGAGGTGAAGGACTCAGAATGCAGAATGAAATAAATTCATTTTATTCATTTTTTTTGCTTTTTGGAGGGCAATTTGGGGTTAAGTGACTTGCCCAAGGTCATATGGCTAGTCTTTGTGTTAAGTGTCTGAGGCCAGATTTGAACTCAGGTCCTCCAGACTCCAGGGCTGGTGCTCTATTCTCTGTGCCACCTAACCACCCTAATAAATTCATTTTAGATGTGACTAATGGGGCAATTTGTTTTGATTGACTACACATATTTATAATGGGTTTTGATTTTCTTGTATTCTCAGTTGGTAGGAGTGGGAGAGGAAAGAGAAGAAAAGAAAGATATTGGTTGATTAAAAAAAAAACAAAATGCTTTTAATTTCTTTTTAGAAAGGAATGTAAGTTCAGCAGCTAAGGATGAACTGGGGTGGGGAGAGATTTAAGGCAGGAAGACTACCTGGCTATTGTAGTAGTCTAGGCATGAGGTGATGATGACCTGTACCAGGGAAGAGACAGAGTAAAAGGTAAAAAGGGGAGGGGGGACAAACAAGAAATTTTAAGGAGGTAGAATCTATTGGCCTTGAAAATAGATTATAAAAAGCAGGCGAAAGAAAGTGAGGTGTCAAGGATGACATCTAGTTGCAGGTCTAGATGCCTGGGAAGATGGTGGCACTCACTGCAGTAATATGGAAGTTTGGAAGAGTGGAAGATTTTGGAGGAAAGATAATGAATTCAGTTTTGTACATGTTGAGTTTAAGATGCTATTGGACATCCAATTCTAGATGACTATTAGGCAGTTGGTAATGTGAGACAGAAGGTCAGAAGAGAGGTCAAGGCTGGCTAAGGTTAATAGATTTGCATACAAATGATTGTTGAATTCATAAGAGCTAATGAAATTGCTAAAAGAGACAGTATAAAGGGAAAAGAGAAAGGGACCTAGGACGGAATCTTTGGAGACAGCCACAGTTAGTGAGCACAACCTGGATGAGGATCCAGCAAAGATTGATAAGGCTTCATCAGATAGACAGGAGGAGAACCAGGAGAGAGCAGTGTTTAAAAAAAGACTCTAGAGAAAAGAGAGTATCAAGAAGAAGAGTATGGTTGATAGTGTCAAATGATTTAGAGCAGTCAAGGTTGAGTTTTAGAAAAGGTCATTCAATTAGGTAACTAAAAATCATTGGATATTGGAACAGTAATACATTGTTGGTAGAACTGTGAACTGATGCAACCATTCTGAAGAGTCATTTGGAACTTATGCCCAAAAGGCTATAAAACTGTGTATACCCTTTGACCCAGCAATACCACTTCTAGGGTTATATTGCAAAGAGATCAGAGAAGTGGGAGGAAGACCCATATGTACAAAAATATTTATAGAGGCTCTTTTTGTGGTGGCAAAGAATTGGAAATCAAGGGGATGCCCCATCCATTGGGGAATGGCTAAACAAGTTGTGTTATATGAATGTAATGGAATACTATTGTGTTGTAAGAAATGAGGAGCAGACAGGACTTCATAATAACCTGGAGAGATTTAGATAAACTGATGCTGAGTGAGAAGAGCAGAACCGGGAGAAATCTGTACACAATCTCAGACACAATGTATGTGTGATGACTAACTTCAATAGACTGCGATCCTCTCAGCAATGTAAGGTTATAAGACAACTCCAAAAGACTCATGATCGAAAGAGATATCTACATCCAGAGAAAGAGATGCAGAGTCTGAATGCAAATTAAAGCAAACTACTTGCTGTTTTTCTTTTTCTTGTTTTGTTTTGTTTCCTCTTTCCCACTGATCATTCCATCAGTTATTCTTCTTTACAACCTGACAAATGAATGTGAAGATATTTGTAGATCCTGTATTAGAGTGCATGCCACCATGATGGGGAGGGGGGTGAGAGGAGAAGGAGGGGAAAAACTTTGAAACTCAAGGGACTGTGGAACTGAATGTTGTAAACTAAAAGTAAATAAACAAAACATTTTTTTTTAAATCATTAGCAACTTTGGAGAGAGTAGTTTCAAATGAATGATGAAATCAGAAGCCAAACTTCAGAGTTTAGAATAGATTAAAAGGAGAGTCACCACTTATAGATGGCCTTCTCAAGGAGTTTAGCCATTAAAGAGAGGAGAAATACAGAACTATAGCTAATGAGGATAGAGAGGGCAATCTGCTGGAGAAGATAGGATGAATTGTAATCACTGGTCATATGTACTCATTTTCCCTCAGTTCTACCTTTCTCTTTTCCTATGCCAAATGCTTACATGAAGAAAACTTGTCAAACTCTTGAGCAAGACATGTATGTCTAAGAATTCAAGATGGAAACCTCAAAGATACATGCAAAACATATATTCTTTTTTTCATACCTGTGTGTCTTTTATCATGATTATTTTTCAAAGTTTCAGTGAAGAACCACCTCTTATTCAAAGGTTTTTCTGACTACCCTCACACCTTTTCTAGCAGCTGGTCTTTCCCCTTCCTCACTTTATTTATTTTGGAGGTTTGGGGCACTTATATTTATTTTTTCCACAATTACATGTTAAAATACATTTTTAAACATTTTTAAAGTTATGAGTTCCAAATTCTATCTATCTGTCTGTCTATCTATCTATCTATCTATCTATCTATCTATCTATCTATCTATCTATCTCACCCCTCCCTGAGAGGGCAAGTAATCCAATATATGTTATATATGTGCAGTCATTGAAAGCATTTCCATATTAGTCATTTTGTACAAGGTTTAAATTTTTTTTAAAAGAAAGCAAAAAAGACCCTGTTTCAGTCTATATTCAGACAGTATTAGTTTTTCTCAGGAGCTTCATTGTGAATCATTTGGGATTGTCTTGGATTGTTATATTGCTGAGAATGGCTAAGTGATTTACAATTCATTGTACAATATTGCTGTTACTGTGTACAACATTCTCTTGGTTCTGCTCACTTCACTTTGCATTGGTTCCTATAAGTCTTTCCAAATTTTTCTGTCAAAAGTACATTCAATGACATTAAAATTAATGGAGATCCTAAAACATTATGGCCGAGCAGGAATGGAAATAGGAAAGAGAAAATCAAATCAGCAAGAGAGCAAATTCAAGTCAGTAAGCTTTTATTAAGCACTAGGACTATTAGGCACTGTACTAAGTACCAAGAATACAAAGAAAGGAGAAAAAAATCATTCTGGGCTCTCAAGGAGTTCACTGTGCAATGGGCAAGCAACATGCAAATGACTATGTACAAACAAGATATATGCAAGATAAATTGGGCTTATTCCCAGAGAGGCTAAAAATTAATGAATATAAGGATAAGTCAGCTTCTTTTTCTTTTACAGTTGTGTTTTACTAATAGCTCGCCGTGTGCCTGGCTTTAGAAAACGTTATCAATGTCTATTTGATGTTTTCTCTGTGTGTGTGTGTCTCTGTTGCTCTATTTCTCTGTCTTTGTCTGTGTCTCTGTCTCTGTCTCTCTCTCTCTGTCTGTCTCTCTCTTTCTCTCTCTGTTTCTCTCCCTCTCTTTCATTGTTTCTTCCTAATATTTAGAAAGACTGGAAAAGACTTCATGAACCCCAGTGGATATATTCACAGTGAACCAGATGCCTCAACTAACCTAGGTTGCCTTCCAGGACTAAGCCTCATAGAAGAGGATTCAGATTCTAGTTATCTTTGATGATATATAATAAGACTTTAAAGGCTCTAATATTACTCACAAATTTTTGTCCTGAACCAACAAATGTGCCAATTCATCCTAGTTTAAAACTAGAGCATGGAATGAACAGTGGAACTTCCTGAATCAGTGGATGAGGGATTATCAGATACAATCATTTCTTTGGGCTCTTTGGCACAATTATTGGTACTTGCTCACTGAACATGTGAATCCATAGTACATCCCAACTCAAGGGCTAGGCTCTCAAGTAGTGATCATAATGAAATAAGGCAGAAGCTTGCAAGTCTCTGCTTGTCCAATGACTTGAAGAAGCTTATCTGTTTTAACTAGTCATCTACTTGGTTTAACTCCTTGCTCCAGACTGAAATTTAGGTATCAAGTCTTCTAGTTCTGATCTTATTTCTGTACTTAAGGTGTATATCATGCTATATTGATTTATGTTTACAGGATAATAGGAATTAGAGCTAAAAGGAACTTTAGAAGTCCCTCTCCAGCCAAAACATTTATTTTACATGTGATAGAACTGAAACTCAGAGGGTCACTCTTCCAAGATCACAAAGGTATTAAGCAGCAGAGATATTGGAAATCAAATTGGAATTATTTCTGGAAAGTTACTAAACTGTGCATACCATTAGACCCAGAAATACCATTGGTGTTTCTTTCCTCTTTGTTGATTAATAGCTTTGTAAGTATATGACAGTAAATAAATGTATACATATATATATATATATATTTGTGTGTATACATACATATGTATGTGAATGTGTGGTTATACATATCAAAATGATCCATAAACTTCCTATGATGAGTAGGGGAGGGACCCTACAGTAAGAGAAATGATGAACTATTCAAATAGTACAGCCAATACATGTGCTGGCCTTTGTGATCTTGAAACTATCAAATCTCCAGTTGCTTCTTCTGCTTTCTGTTTTTTTTTTCCTGAGTGTGGTGACATAATGGCAATCCTGGGGTGGATATTTGAAGCTTTGGAGGCAACTCTGTGAGCTCAATATGATGGGAGTTCCTATATCCCTCAGTAGGAGTTAAACAGTAATGGTAAGAGTTCTACATTAAAAGGATAGGCAACAAGGGGTGGCTAGGTGGTGCGGTGAATAGAGCACTGGCCCTGGAGTCAGGAGGACTTGAGTTCAAATCCACCCTCAGACACTTAACACAAAAACTAGCCTTGTGACCTTGGGCAAGTCATTTAACCCCAACTGCCCTCCAAAAAGCAAATAAAGAAATAAAATTTAAAAAAAAAGGATAGGCAACAACAGGAAATGAGTCCAATATTTGCCCTGGCTTGTCAGAAGATATGGACCTTGATGGAGACAGTACAGAGCCAGGTACAAGGTGAAATGCCATTTCACGAGTCCTGAAAACTGCTTCATATTTTGATGTTGTACGTCTCAGTCTCTCAATAGGGTGTAACAGTACTACTGTCGCTTATGTAAATGTTTGTCAACATGCTCATGAGTATTTTGTGTTTAACATTTCTTTTGTATGAAAGAAATAAATAATTATCCTATACCTAAATCTCCACTGCATATCAAGTACCTTTCTACTCCCCCCACCCCTTTTTGGAAGAGATCTAGACATGATACAAATGTTAAGTCTTACGTGATTCTCCCCAGGTCTCTGGAATGGGGCAGAAATTTCCAAGGAAAGGAGCCTGAGCCCTTTTTTAGGAAATACACTTCCCCAGTATTGAACCTGGTCCACATGTATGGAGTCAGAGCTGAGAGGGAAAGGGAGAGGGAGGAAAGGGAGAAAGTAAGCACTCCAGATCCCCAGGTTATTACAGGATAAACAGGAAATAATTAAAAGAAGGAAAGTACAGGAATTGAGAGGTTGGAGAAGGCCTCCTGTAGAAAGTAGGATTTTAGCTGATACTTAAAGGAAGCCAGGGAGGTCAGCAATTGGAGCAGAGGAAGGAGAGTGATCACGGCATGGGAGACAACCAGAGAAAATGTTCCAAGTCAAGACAGGAAGTGTTTTATTCATGGATTGGGCAGGAGGCTAATGCTACTACATTGAAAATTATGAGTTGGGGAGTAAGATGTCTGAAGACTGGGAAGATAGAAGGGAGTATAGATATTTATGCTACCAGTATTTCATTTTGTCCCCTTTATATCAAGAAGAAGGTTAAAAAATAAAATGTAGCAGACAATATGTCAATATTCAATTCCATTCTATTCAATAAACATTTGTTAGCTGTCCACCACATGCAAGAATCTGTACTAGGCACTGGGGATATAAAGCAAAACATTCCCTATCATCAAGAAGTATATATTCCCTCCAAGGATGTATCATATGTATTGCTAAATGTAACAGCAGATGGAGAAAGGGGTACCACATAATGTAGCCTGATGTTCAATTGATGTATTCCCTACATGGAAGAGGTTGAGGAGCCTACTTCCAGAAAAGTGTGACAATGTGTAATGGGAGGACCGTGATCCCTGATTTGGAGCACACACAGACATTCTATAACTGCTTCTGGTCACTAACTACATGGTATAGAGACAGATAATTGATTTCTGAGCTGGGGCGAAGGTTCATTCAAAAGGGTCTGACTGATCTAAGCCAGTTCCTTTGTCTTCTTTCTTCCTGCCTAGCTGCTATAGGGGTGAGGACTTTCTCTAAGGATCTACATGGGGAAAAACCTCAGGCATGACTCACCCAGGGCCATGTAGCAGCAGCACAATATTCACAGTGCCGACGACTATAAATATTATGGCATAGTGCTAAACTGCAAAATATAACAGACTCTCCATATAGAAAACAGAAGCAAAATATTCAGACACCAGAAAACCAAATCCATCATAGCAACATAGAAGTTAATATACCACAACACAGCAGAGAGCTACACCATCCTTTGGCCTTCCCACAAACATTTACTCATAAGCCTGTCTGCTTGCCTGCCATCCTCTCTCCTCCCACCATCTAACTGTTCTGACTCCCAGTTTCCTATGGGCTCTTCTCCACCTTTCAGCAAACTCCTCCCACCACAGGCTCCATGTGATTACATTCAGCCTATTGGGTGGCAGGGAAGATCTTCAAATTACCATTAGCATTACAGGCCAATGTGGGATCATTGAATCTGGCCCTCTGTTCTTTGCTGTGCTGGGTTTTTTCTTTACTCTTTTGGATGAATAAATATTGAAGAGGGCTACAAATTCATGATCAAAGTAATCTCAAGAGGGAGAAAGTACTAACAATGGGGTAAGTGTGACAGGGTCAGAAAAGAACTCATCCAGGAAAGGATATTTTAACTATACTATAAAGGAGGCTAGAGAGTCTATGAGGCTGAAGAGGGAGTAAGTTGAATACATGGAGGACCACCTGGGGCAGATCACAACCTGCCTACTGTATGACTTAGTAGAAACATCCTCCAGAGCTGAGACATGTTGAATCTAAATGATTCCACCAAAGTCACATAGCTAGTAAGTGTCAAGAACGAGATTTGAATTCAGGTCTTTTTGATTCAGAATTCAGTCATCTATTCACTATGCCAGGCTGCCTCAGTTTTATGAATATTTCTTGAAAATAGTTGGGTGAGAAATGAAGTAGGAAATCTGGATGACCTGCAAGTGAAACAAAGTATCTGCCAGTAAGATCAGCTTTTAATTGAACCAAAATTTAATTAAAAAGAGAGAAAAAATACTTACCACACTCTTAATGAAATCAGGAAACTTCAGCGCATTCAACTGAGGAAGAGAAATCAGCCTTTAAAGAATCTTTAGTAAAATATAGAGACAACCCACAGAAACTTCATTGCCCACTTATTTCTAGGTGATAGAGTTAAAGAAAGAAATCATTTGAATAATAGATGCTTTGACACCCCAAAATGTTTTTTTCTCTATTAGGTCAAAGGTCAAAGAAGATAGTGCTGTAAACTGAAATTTTAGGAGCATCTGGAACTTGATGCTAGAGTTGTGTCCAGCACTTAGCTCTGGGTCTGAGACAAGTTGGGGTTGAATAATTGCCTATTGACTGATTAACTATCCCTATCGATTCCGAATGTGAGCTCCTTGAGGGTAAGGACTGTGTTTTTGACTCTCTTCTTATCCCAGCACATGATATGGTATCTGGCACATAGTAAGTTCTCAATAAATACTTGTTGACTCCATGACTAACTGTAGACAGATCCTTCTACTTCAACAACAGAAGCTAATGAGAACACTACGCTTGTTTTTCTTTGTAACCTAAAAATGTAAGTTTCTTTTGAGTATCTCCCCAAATATATTCTTGGTATATAGTGATAAAGGGATTGGCATATATAGACTCTATAAAATTCATTGAGGGGTCTAAAAACTGAGTTTTGCAAACATCAAAAATGAGTGGTTTTGAATCAAACTTAATGAGGTTCAAATGAAGGAGCAAATGGCAGCTGTGAAATGGAATGGAAAAACATATTAAGAACTTACTACATGCTAAGCACTGTAGTAAACTATATGGATACAAATGAGACAGCTTGCTCTCAAGGTGCCCACCCTCTAATTGGGTAAGACAATACATAAGTGAGGGTTCTGTTCATGGCGGATAGAAAAGTCAGATGGTACTTAAATTCTAGCAAGTTAAACTATAGGGCAGATGGCACAGTCCCAAGGTCCTTGCTTGACAAGCAATAGTAGTTTAGATAACCCCCTACCCAAAGGATAGCGAATCCAAAGTTAAGAGGAGACTCATGTTCTAGAAAAACCTCTGACAGAGATGGGGGTGGGGGTGGTGCCAACATCTGGCAGAGAGTGGTTGATAGGACCTGGGCAATGGAGTAATGATGCAACAGAGCAAATGAAGATTGGGTTTGGGAAAGGGAAGCTCAATAGTTTCCTATCATGCCATGCAGTGGTGTTGGTCCCAATGTTTAGTCCACCCATTGGTGGACTGAAATGGGGGAGGGGAAGCTTATTGACTGTCCTGACATCTGGAAAGTGCTGCTTTTCCCACTAAATGGGCTGCTCTTATAAGTCTTAGGTCTGAATACAGATGGGACATCTTTCTGTGTGTGTCACAATTTCTCAGAGAAATGTTCAACATTGGAGCTGCCTCCTTGGTTTTAGATTTGGTCTTTCCATCAGGATTGCTATATTATAGCTCTGGGGATACAAAGAAAAAAGTCTTTGCTCTCAAGGAGCTTACAGTCTTCTTGGAGAAGTAGGTATATGTATTGATATTTGTATACATATATGCAGCAATTCAAAAAATATATACTATAAATACAAAGTAATTTCAGGAAAGTAAAGAGCCCCAATAGGGATGGGGAAAATTAGAAAAAGCCTCTGAAGGAAGTAGCATTTGAGCTGAACTTTAAAGAAAGTTAGGGTTTCTAAGAGGTAATGGTGATGAGGAAGGACATTTTAGGCATGGAGAGAGTACAGTGGCGAGTGAGGTCAGTCTGTGAAAATGTACAAAACAAAAATATAGAATGTTGTGCATGAGGAAAGCAGATGGCACATTTGTCTGAAATTATTGGGTGAATGAAGGAGAGTCATGAAGTTGGGAATTTGGTAGTTAAGAACTTTTTCCTACAGGGAATAGGGAAGTCCCTGAAATGTCTTCCACAGGAAAGTGATATGGTCAGTCCTGTGCTTAAGGAATATCAATCTGATGATTAGAGAAAGGCAAATTAGAACAACTCTGAGGAACTATCTCCCATCTATCAGATTGGCTAACCTGAGAGAAAAGGAAAATGACAAATTCTAGAGAGGATATCGAAAAATAGGAACATTAATGAATTGTTGACAGAGTTGTGAACTGGTCCAAACATTCTGGAGAACAATTTGGAACTATGCCCAAAGGGCTATAAAAACTGTGCATAGGCTGACCCAGCAATACCACTGCTAGGTCTGTATCTCAAAGAGATCAAAGAAAATGGAAAAGGACCTATGTGAACAAAATATTTATAGCACATCTTTTTGTGATGGCAAAGAATTGAATATTGAAGGATGCCCATCACTTGGGGAATGATTGAACAAATTGTGGTATATAATTATGATGGAATACTATTGTGCTATAAGAAATGTAGATTTGGATAAAGAAGAATGGTTTAAGAAAAGTCTGGGAAGACTTATATGAACAGATATAAAGTGAAGTGAGCAGAACCAGGAGAACACTGTACACAGTAAAAATATTCTAAGGATGATCAGCTATAAAAGATTTACCCACTCTGATAGAGACAATTGTATTCTAAGACAATTCCAAAGGATCCATGAGGAAAATGCTATCCACCTCCAAAAAGAGAACTGATGAACTCTGAGTGCATTTTGAAGCATGCCTTTTTAAACTTTCTTTATGTTTCTTGTTTCTATGTATATGTGTTTTCTTTTGCAATATGACTAGTAAGGAAATATATTCTGCATAGTTTCACATATATAGCTGATATAATATTCCTTGCCTTTCAAAGAGATAAAAGAGGAGCAGAAAGAAGGAGAAAATTAGGAACTTGAATTTTTTAAATGGATATTTTTAAATGTTTATATGTAATTGGGAAATACTTAACAAAAAATTAGTTTTTTTAAAAAGAATATCAATTTTACCACTGCCAAACACCTTCCTTAAAAGCTAATACACATATAAGGATGGAATCACATCTGGAGTGTGGTAAAAGGTTACATTCTCTTTCAAACTCCCTGCACAAAGCAATCTGGACAAATTCTTGTCATGTCAAGGTACTGAGCACTACCATATTATTGTTTTTACCCTTTTCATTTTTCATCCTTCATCCTACTACATAGTAAAAAGATCAATACAGGTTACTACACAGAAACTATTAGGCAGAAGCCTAACTTTCATCACTCCTTTCCTACAGTAAACACTACCCTATCACTGCAGTTCAGATATAAGAAAAGCAGGAAATAGGAAGTTGGGCAAGGTTTATCAGTCAAGTCAAGTCAACAAGCAATTATGAAATCCTTACCATGTACCAGGAAGAGCAGAAACTCCAGCAATAGTAATTGATTTGATTGATGATCCTGACCTCATAACATCATCAGAGGTTGTGGAGGCAGTATTATTAGGTCTTAGATGAGTAGACTAAAGGCTTCTAGTCCATGTGTCATAGCCAAAGAGACAACAGATTCAAGAAAGGGGATGAGATAGCAGCTCTGGAACACTGAAAGCTCCTGTAGCGTAGTGGTCTGCCAAGACATTGTCTACTCTCAAGACTCTAAGCCCAGGTGATTTCTTCCCAAACAATGCAAATCAAAATGCAAAGTCATTCTCAAGCTATGAACTCACGAAGACCAAATAACCTAAACCCTGAATTCAGTAGGCAAAAACAAGCAAAGTACTCCATTGGCAAGTTAATTCAGTCAAGATGGTAGATTTAATAGACCAACAAAATCTTAAGAATTCTACAGACTACCATTTCCTTTTTCTCTGCTGCCCCACGCTTCCCTCCCAACACACATACTTTTCAGTACAGTACAATGCCAGCATTTCCCTGACCACATTAAGAACCCTATTTCCAGTTGCAACTTTTCCTCCCACAGACACACCCTTAGCTGGCAATTTTTGCAGACCAGGGGTGAGGGTATATTTCTCCGGCTCAGGAAAAGAGATCCGGGTCTTAGGATCCCCAGTGGGCCTCGTGTATTGTTTATAATGTGTTCAACTACCACATGCACCTTTTTTTTTATGCCCCCATCCTTTTTGGGGGGAAGAGGGACAAAACCAAAACCAGTTCTGATTTGAAGACACAATCATTTGTTTTTCAGATTCAGTACTGTAGCCTTTGTGAACAAACATTCTGATATTTTATCCTATTGTGGAGAGTTGTTTCCTATTTCTCTCCCTGGGCTTCTTAATCTTCTCTTTTTCATTGAAACATGATACAGTGTTTAAAAAAAGATACCTATAATCTTATTCCTTCTCTTTTGTGGTTTTTCAGTAGGAATATAATAACCATCCATGACTTAAGAGCTCAGGATAATCAGATACTAAACACAACCTTTTTCCCTTTAAAAAAAAATTTTCTAGGAACAGGAAATGTGATGTATTTCAGAGCTTCTTTCTACTCAACAGTACTTACACACCCCACAACTCCCCACAGTCTATGGAGGTAAACTGTGCACAAAGGGGAAAGGAAGATGAGCTGCTTCTGTGGATTTTGATTCACAGCCAGAATTGCTATGATGTTAGCAGACTGAGAGCTCTTAGCTGGGCTCACTTTCAATATTTCTCCCTGAACAACGAAATTAAATTTTCAGTGCCCTTTATACAGGGAAGTTATATTTTCTTAGTGCAAAGACCCGCTGAACTCAGCTGGAACTCCAGAGAAACCAATGTGAAAGCAGATTATTTCAAATTAATACACCAGCAAGACCCAAAGTCTTAAAAAGCACTGGACTCAGAAACTAAAAAGGAAAGATGCTGTTTTGGGTTCTTCCACGATATGGGGTGATATAGGGTGCGAAGCACATGGGGGTGGGGTTGTTATTGTTCTGGATATCCCTAATCAATTAAATTGCTTCCCTAGCCTGGTTAATGAAATCACAAAAGGGGTAAGCGACAGACCTAACAAGATGTTAAAGCGTTAATCAAGGTTCCAAGAGGAGCCTACGTACTGTTAGACCTTTACAAAGTGCAAAGTTCTCCCCACAGGATTAGGAGAATAGCTTGTGATTCTCTAGCCAAACACCAATCATATCCCAAGTGACCTTTTAAAAGCCAGCCTGCCAGTTCTGAATACAATTGAGGCATGGAAGGACCCCTGGAAGTCTAAGAAAGAGACTGCTATGGAGTAAGAACCCAAGTCTTGAGAAATAGAACTTAGCCTTCAATGTTATTCAGTTTTCTCTTTTACAAGTGCCCCTCCCCTTCCCAGAAGGCTTTAGAAGTGCTCTCTTTAAGGGCACGTTTCCATTTAAAGCTACTTCTTTGCAGACTTCATATGTGTTGGGAATGACAGCAATATGAGAATGAGTTCCTCTCATTAGTGGTCAGTATGTACATCAGGAGCTAAATCCCACTTTCATGGTCTATGTAAGGTTTCTTGATTCTACGGAAAGACAATTCACTCAAAGGGAGCTTACATTTGTAATTTCCTGTGAGGCAACAAGAAACTTTGCAATATTTTTTTTTCTCTTGGCTACATGTATCAAAGGGCCCTATTGACTGACTTTCTTAAAAAAAAAAAAAAAGGTCCACCTCAAGATAATGCAAAAAAATACAAGAGACCTCAGTAAAAAAAAAATCCTTTTTGAAGGTCTATATCAACCTGAAATTACAGATAATTTTCGATTTCTTTTGTCCAGTAAAAACAGGGCCTACCCTACAGGCATGTGCCAATTGTTCTAATGCTTCCCCCAAATCACTGCCCAAAAGCTCATTCAGGTGCTAAGAAAAGAACTACTGATATAGGAAATGTTAGATTATTTTCCTTTTAGATTAAAAAAAAATTTTTAAACCCCTACTTTTCAAATTTGACATAGGATTATTTTGATAAAATTTCATATTATCTTTCACTAAAATGCATTTTGCCTCATTTCTGTAAAGCCATCTCTCATTAATAGCTGTATTGTAATTAAGAATTTTTAAAAATACAAGAAGTGTAAAACTTAGTCTCACTGTGGTTGCAAGATAATTATTAGCTTTCTTATTATGACTGTTTATTACATATAATCTTGGTCCCAACATCATTAGCATTACGATTATTGTAATTGTTGCTAGAAACTGACATTAAACAGCAAGGAATTTTGATGATGTGAAAGGGCAATTAGTTGAGCTGCCTGCTTTCTATGTCCACTTGACCACAATTGCGCCTAACTGCTCTAATGTACCATCCTAGATAGCGGCACAAAAAGAATTTTTAAAAAGCCCTCAGTTTTTTTATGAGTTGGGGAGGGGGTGAGGGGAAGAATTGCTACTTGAACCTTTATGAAAGAGTAGCTTAATGGAGGAAATGTGAGGCTACTTTACTATTTGGAATCCCATGTAACTTTGGCCTCTTTTTTTCGAATCCACTTTTTTGTTCATAGACAAAGTGTTTTTGGCTTTCCAATTTTAAAAATCCTTAGCAGTGCTATCCTATCACACTGGCATCAGTCATCCATCACTCAATCCTACTGGAGATACATTATGAAGAAATCAGAGGGACTGCAAAAACACCCTCCAATGAATATGGTCATAGTTCCTTCGCCCCATGACCCCTCCCTCCACCCTTTCCTCTATTTCCTTCACCCCCTGACCCCTCCCGCCACCCCTTCCTCTATTCCCTCCACCCCTTCCTCAGCAGCTGATGACAATTAAATCTATGGATGGAAGGAATTCACCTCGCACCACTCTGTTGTAATTATAACTTTGCTGCCGACTTCCAGATCTGACAGGCTCCGTCTCGTCTGCTCCTTGATGCGGTGGCATTTATTTACAATCTCAATAACATCTAGAAGAAAATGAATTGCGCCTATGCCAGGGATCAGTGATTGATATATTATGGAATGTTAGCAGGGACAAATATTGAAAGGCAGAGAATAAGGAACTGGGATAATGGACAATTATGTAAATTTCTCAGAAAACTCTAAAGAGAACCCTTTACAAAAAAAGACACAGCACAGAATAGAGGCAAACCAGAAAGAGCCTGTCATGCCCACAACAACTGGGCACAGCCTACAAGTTCATCCAGAGTAGTGTCTTGCAGGAACTGTTACCGTCACACAAAATGTTTGATTCCAACATTTAATATCACCACAATGACACAATGAAAGGCAGGGGGTGGGGTTAGATAACCCAATACCTGGGCACTGAGTTACATTATTATTTTTCTCTTTCTTTCAGATCTTTTAGGGGCCTTCCTTTAGAATTCAGTTAATTTGCAAAAGCTGCAAGATAGTATTTTTATTCCAAACCCTTGTCAAACCCCTACATAAGACTTTATTTATAAAGAATACACTATAATCCAGTGTGAAGCCAGGATTTTAACATGCTACCAATAAATTAGTCAGCAGGTAGTAGAGAATAGAGTATCATTCCTGGAGTCAGAAAAACCTTGGAGATATTGGGTTAAAAATCCTGACTTCCACACTTACTGTCCATATGACCCTGAACAAATCATGCAACTTTCTAGAACTTATCTACTAAGTCACAGTTAAGTCTTATAGCAGGATTGGCCAAAATCATCAATCCTTTACCTTAAGAAAGAAGTATCACCATGTGGTCCCAACACTGAAGACACATGACAGAAATCTGTTCCATATACAGAATGTACATGGAATGGAAACCAAGCTATGATTTGGGTTTCACTAAATCTATGATTATAAAAAGTGATGTTCTTACTTAAATAAAATTAGGGTAGTGATATGTCCCTAAAAATAAGGGTGCCAGGATTAAAAGGCAGTGCTTGTAAATAAGGAAAACATTTATAAATAAAGTCAACTTTGCTAGATTTTTCAATAAGTTACTAACCCAACCATCTTTATGTAATACCAATTATCCTATCAATGATCAAAAAGCATTCGTTAAGCAGCTCTGTTCCAGGCAATGTGCTAAATCTTTGGGAATACAAATACAAGTAAGCAAGATAGTTCTTGATGTTTTAAAAATGATATAACATTCACAAATCTAAAATACACGTGCCAATAATAGCAATTCAAATTTCTATAGCATCTCCATAGAATACTGCCTGCACTCTGACCTTCTGCCTTATTCCCCTCCCATTAGAATTTTGGATTCCACCCTATGATCAAGTGACCTTTCATCTTATCTTGCCAGGAACTAGGATTGTCACTCCTATCTACCTCTGAATCATGCCACTGCTCAGGTAGCCCTTTATATGTTATCTTCTCCAATTACAATGTAAACTCCTTGAGGTTAGGGACTGTCCTGCCTGATTATATTTGTATACTCAGTGCTTAATACAGTGCCTAGCACATAATAAGCACTTATTAAATGTTATCAATCTATCTATCATCCTTTCTATTTATCTACCTACTTACCTTTCTATTTATCTATCTACTTATCAAACTTCAAGGTACTTTCCACACAACAGCCCTCAGAGGTAGGCAATACAAATATTAGGGCTCAGAAAGGTTAAGTGATCTGCCAAGGGTCACACAATTAGGAAGTAACATAATCAGGGCATGTACTAGCAATATAATTTAGCATACAAATTAACAAATATGTGGGTGATTGGTGTATACATTTGTAGTATTGGCTAGGTGAGGTAATCAATCCTTGTGAGGATTTTATTCTATTTCTGCTCATCACCAAGTTTTCTATGAATCACTTTACTCATCTGTGAAATGGGTTATCATATAGATGAAGCAAATTGTTTTTGCTTTTTTTGGAGGGCAGTTGAGGTTAAGTGATTAGCCCAAGGTCACATGGCTAGTTTTTGTGTTAAGTGTCTGAGACTGGATTTGAACTCAGGTCCTCCTGACTCCAGGGCCAGTGCTCTACTCACTGTGCCACCCAGCCACCCCCAGATAAAGTGATTTCTAACCTACTGAATCAACTACCATGATGACCACTTAAATAGGGACTATAAAGTGTACTGAACTCTTTAAAGAATTACCATACCAAAGCACAATGCATAGAATTATTGCTGCCATCAGAAAGTTACTTGAGAAGGAAGATCCCAGTATCAATGCATTTGCACTTGATACATCTGTGCACATAAACATGGATATTTACATGGTCTGTCTAGTTGCTGTGATCTCTGGGCTACATAAAAATCATGATTTCATCTCTGAAGCACCAGTGTACATTTTGATTTATTTTATTACAGTCTCAGCTTTAATGGAGAACAGCAGTGGCAAAGTTACCACAGACATTCAAAGTTTGAACTAAAAGCAGTTTTCAGCCCCCCTAAATTATTGGGGGGGGAGGAGGAGGGAAAGTCCTAATGTGTACAAAGATGCTGTTCTGGTCTTCTTTATATACTGTCCTCTGTTCTTGTTTGCATGCCCATGAAAAACCTTATTCTCTCCTTTCATAGTTTTAGGATTCTTTTGTTCCATTCTCAGACTCATCCAAATCCTTTTAGGTAGTTAGACCAATGATAACTTTTTTCCTTAGCTGCTCCTAAAAGAAATTTGGTGGTATTTCTCTCAGACTCCACCTACAGGTGAGGAAATTATACTTTTGGGGAAAGTGATCCAAGGTGATAAAAAAAGTTGGAAAGGTAGAAAAAGGGGACCATAGGAATTAGTCCAACATTCTCATTCTATACATGATAAAACTATGGCACAGAGAGATGAAGATTTGCCCAGAGTCACATACCTAATAAATATCTTCTGGACAATAAGTCTTTTGTCCTATTCACCTTGCCACCCTGACTTCTAAAATAGATTTGGAGTGAAAAGACATATTAGAAATTGTTTGACCCAACCCCCTCATTTTACAGATGAAAACCAGAAAGGTGAAGTGATTTGTCCCAGATGGGTGAGAAAATTCAGGGATTGGTAGAGGCGAACAGGAATAGGAAATGTATTCATGTTTTCACATCAATTCATAGGGCATTTTGTATAAATATGCCTGCCAAGCAGAATATCTGGATTTTGATCTAAGCACAAAGGATCTAGCGACAAAACATAAGAGAATCTTGGGAGAAACTGAAGGGCAAATGCACATGCAAAGTGTTTGGGGTACCCAAGCAAACCCCACCACCCAGAAGTCTCAAAGGAATGGTCCTGGTTGCAGTGGCAGCAAAGGCAGCATCCTGCCTGGATCTTTGTTTTTCTGATAAAATGGCTGCAAGCTCAACAAGAAACAAATCCCGTTTGAGCAAATCCTCCTCAGATTTAGAAATTGATTAATGATGAAATATATTTAGATTGGTTCCTTGCAAAGCAGTAAAGATTTTCTGATGACACAGTTACATTCTTAGGGGAAATGGATGTTAATTGCTGTCTAGACATTTTATTACTACAGTGAGGCATTGGTCATTGACCATCTCTTTTTTTTACACATTAAACTATAGGTCAGGCTAAATTGTTTGTTTGTTTCTAGAGAAGATAACAATATGGTTTTGGGGTGGTATGTAACTGAGAACTTTGAGATACCAATCACCATCTGTTTGAGCAGAAATTCAACAGGCAAGTTTCCACATGATGGGGACAACATCCATTTTATGAGGCATATATTTACCTGACTTGTAAAATGCAAACTAATCTACTGTAATTTTGACCAGATTCCACTGAGGAGGCGAACGACCGCCTTCAGCTGATAGTGCTTTGTCCCCCTGCTCCCTCTTGTCATCTGAAAGGACACAGGATTTAGTCGGTCACCACGAACAACATGAATTTCCTGACATGCAACATGGCAAAATGAATGCAAAGATGCAGCCATTCAAATGTTAGCTTTTTTTTTTTTTGCTTTGCTGAGGTGAAGGTATCAATCCATATTAATCCTATTGGCTCATCATGAATATAGCTAAACAGTAATTCTGGTGGAATATGTGCAGTTCAGGACTCTCTCTCCTTCCCTTCAGTGAGGCAGTGCTACCTTATTAGTATGTTGCTTCTAATTACACCTCTCCACAAATAGCACTTCTTCTTTGCTAAAGAGACCTCTTTACCTTAAGGACAGCAGAGCAGCAGGGGGCCATCAAAGAGGATGACAGAATTTACAAGAGGAATCTGGTTATTATTTGAAGTGAGCAAACCAACAGGGGAAAATGCTCAGATTCTCAGGAAGTTTGAAAATGTCTTCAGTGAATGCTTCTTTTCCCATTTCATTGTTGACTATAAAATCTACCAAGTAAGCCATGGGAAGGACTAGAATAAAAGGGGGAGGAGGGGAAGTTAAGGCAAAAATGCCAAATGGCTATTTCTGACAGAAATCGAGGACTCAAACTTTTCAAAGCCTAATCTCTGAAACCATATAATTGCCTCTCCCCCCACCACAATCCCCAGCTCCCACCTCACTTAAACACATCCTACTAATCAAACACCAAATAAATATGAAATGCTAACCAGTAATGTTGAAAGACAATAAATAAGAGGGTACACAGTGAGAATTTCAAAACCAAATCACTCTAGCTGTCACAAGTCCAATTGCAAATCCTCATCATTTTAAGTGATTTCTCTGTAGTCTTAGCATTCTTACCACCGATTATACTAATAATGGTGACTTCATTCTGGTTGCCCAGAGCTCCATTCTAAGTTTCATTAATTAAGAATTTCAATTGCATGAGAAGTTGTAGACAGCACATTTTAAAAAATGGACTTGGGCACACTAATGATTCTCCTCAGCAAAGAATGCCCCTACTCATTATGGGGATTTTGGAATAGTCTTACTGCAGCAACTAAGAGCCTTCTCATACATTTTTTTCAGTGCAACCCAGAGTGAAGTAGAAATATAGCAATTATTAGTTTAGTTTAAGCAGTGTAACAAGCAATATAAATCAGATTCCAACATACATTTTTCTGTAGTTTCCCACCCTAATCCCTTTGAGCCCTGTATTTTTTTTTTGTTTTATTATCTATAGTAATCAAGTTAAATAGTTACTAGTGGAGAGAATCCTAGGATCCTATGACTTCAGAGCTACTTGGAAATCGTTTGGTCCAAACCCAGCATTTGACAGGAAATTAGATCTTAAGGAAAGGAGTGACTTTCCAAGGTCCCACAGATTATAAGTAGCCAACTCTGAATTTGGACTCAAGACCTCCAATTTTAGATCCTAGGCACTTTCTACTTTTTTAAAAATAAAGTATATATTACCAGAATTGTTCTTGGTCCTGAACAATACACAAGGTGTGGTAAAAAAAAATTCTATTTCTAGATGTGCATATATGATTTATTCATTTATTCTACCAAAATGATTATGAAAGACACTCTTATTGAATGAGGTGAAAACATATTCGTTAAAAATATTAACTTAAAAATTCCTTTGAGTCCCTTCTTCCACACCAAATCAAAAATGGGTAGGGAAAGGAGGAAGAAGGGAAGGAAGAAAAACTCCTGTTCTTCAGCACCCATATTGTAATGGAGATTTCTACACGTTCAGTTCTGTAGAAGGCAAATCACCCTGCAGGACTGAACAGGCACAGAAGCTTTCCCTTTGTGATAGCAACTAAATCTACTGTAACTTTGCTTTAAAAATAAATTACAGATTCTTTGTCCCAAGCACCAAAGTTCTGAGTTTAATTCTCTGTCTTTCTAATTAAGCAATGTCACCCTCTCCAATCTGTTTCAATACCCTGTATAATTGTGCCAGAGTGGGTGGTGTTAACTTGTCACCTCCCTGAATGTTAAGCAGGGTGTCTATCCATTGCATTAGAAAAGCCCTGTCAAGAAGGCTATAAACATGTTTTGACTGTAAAATGCCAAACGTTTGGGAGGAAAAAACAATATTCCTCAAATTATCTACAAAGTGAGGTTTCCTCCCTAGCTGAGAAGGCAGAGAGGAGGTCACAATTTCAGACAGTTTGCACAGATGGTGACCACCCCTCAGTCAATAATCTTATAAAGATGTCTCTGGACTTTTAACTCCACCTTCATTCCTTCCACTAAAAACAGATGAGGACTATAAATGGATATATAATATAATATAATATATATGCATATATTTTTATATAGTATATGTGTATGTGTGTGTGTTTGTGTGTAATACTTGATAAAAGTACTCAAGGAAACAAGACTTTTTTTTTTTTTCCAGAAGGAAAAGCGCACGTCATTCACAGTGACTTTTATACTTTGTTGAATGTCAGCTCATCGAAGGTCTCCTTTGCTCTTGGGCTTTTTTTTTTTTTAATCAATGGCATTCCCAAGCAACTCAGCTCCCACCTGCGACTATTATCCCCAGTCCACATACACACAGATAAGCTACACCAACACTCACAAATCATACCCAGCCCAAAGTTTCCATGTGTATACAAACTGAAATGTCAATTAACCCAAGTGAACACAAGTGTAGTTACGATGGGGACAGTACAATGGGTGTTCTTTTTCAGATCTGCACAAGGTCCCAAGGGTAGGCCCCAATTTGAAATGACCTAAGAGGTACTTACAGCAGAGGCTAACTTGAAGCATGTCAATGATTTTTAAGGAGCTTTTTATTCCATTGCTTTGTATATTTCTTTTATGCTTGCTATTCTCCTAACGAGGTGCTCTATTTGGTTCTTTATTTTATTTTGAAAAGCAATAGGGGAAAAAATGAGAAATGGCCGATTTCTGGCATTTTATAATTCCCGCTTGTAACTCAGGGGAAAAAAACAACAACAAAACAATGCATGCTTTTCAATATTCAAAAGAAAAAAAGAAAGCAAATTTGAACATTTTCAGTTTAATCATGAAAATATAGAAAATAGTGGCATATAAGCATAAGCAATTATTTTATAAAAGTCATTCAATCTTTTCATTTATAGTATTTCAAAAGGCAGTTCCTCTAGTTTATTGAGGAAAAGAACAATCCTATATTGTCTCTTGTGGGTCCTTAGCTAGTGAATGTCCTGTTCCATTTGCTTTTTCCCTGCAGTGCAGAGAGATTTCTGAGTGGTTCTTTCCGTATACATCAGACACTGCCCAGCCACTAAAAGTTCAATATTTAAGCTAAGTCACTCAAAGTGATTTTGACTCAAATTGTAATACAAGTGAAGGAAACTAGCACTTTAAGCTTTTCTCTTGGGCACTCTACCTAAATTTATGCATTAATCTGCATCACTAGAAGGGTTTCATGAGAAGATTTGGTAGTATGCTTCAATTCAACAAGAGGCTTTAATAATCATCATTACCATTATATGATGACAGTAATCTCTTACATTGTTTAATGTATTATAATTTATAAAGGATTTTCCTACTTTTTATCATTTCATCATATGATAGCCCCATCAGTGTAGGCAGAGCGAGCATTATTACATACATTTACAGATGAGGAAACTGAGACTTTAAAAGGTTACTCCATAAGGTTAGTGAGACAGCCAGGTCCTGGTATCAGGGCTCCTAACTCCTAATCTATGCTCCTTGTCCTGGTATCAGGGCTCCTAACTCCTAATCTATGCTCCTTCTACTCTATTTTACTTCCTATAAGAAGTGAGGAGGGAATCTTTAAACCGCTTATACAAAGTTTTCTGCCTCTTTGCGATTTTGTGCCATATGCACTCATAATATTGAATATCTCAGATGTTCTCATCTGAGAAAGAAATAGAATGGTTATTTTGTTATATATTTTTTAAATGGGAAGATGTGATAGGGCACCAAAGCTTCATATCAGGAGGCTTCTGATTGAGCAAGCCTAAGGTCCCAACCCCTGATGAATTAAAGTTCCTTCTTGTTGTTGGTTGCCTTTGCTTTTTAAGAGGACCAATGACATCACAGAGTTATGTCTTGACTCATGTTTGAATTGAATTTAAGCAAGGCAGAGTTGCCCAAAATCATCAGCCTCAGTCTCTCTTCCAAAATTCCTGAAACTGAAATGAACAAGCAGGACTAGTTAGGAAATGGGGGCAGGGAAGTGGAATGGGAAGAATATTCTGAGAATAAAATCATTTGGGAGCCAGGTGAATGCTCTGTGTTCCTCATGAGAATTGTATGGTGGGGGATGGGTGGTGGGGAAGACTAGATACAGATAGAACTCTGGAGACTTGAATTCATATCCTAACTCTTACCTTACACAGATTATTTAACTTCTCTAGACCTCACTCTGCTCATCTACCAAAAAAGTTGAATTGGTGATCTCTCACATCCCACACAGTTGTAATAGTCTATGAATCATCGTAGACAAAACCAATTAGGAAGAAAAAAAATGTTAAGACTCAAGTATTCATGACACATCTTTATGCATTTGAAGAGCTCTTATTTGAAAGAAAAATTTAGATTTTATCTACTTATCCCAATGGGACAAAACTAAGAGCAGTAGGGAGACAGATTTGGGCATGATCTGAGGCAAAACTTTCTAATAACTAAAGCTAATTTCAATAGTGGAATGGGCAGCTTTGGGAGAAAGGCAGCTGCACATTTCTAAAAGTCTTCAAGCAAAGGCTGGATGACTTCTTGTGAAGTATGCAATACAGAGGATTCCAAATAAGGCATGGATTGTGTTCAATGACCTCAAAGGTACCTCCCAATTCTGATATTCTATGATTATGAATAATATAGGAAGTTTGCAAATTATCTAGTCTGAATAGGGCGTAGAATTCTGTTATATATCCTTTCAATTATATTATTTTTGTATTTTTTTCCTTCCCTTATAAATAAATGTCCCAGGTCAGTACTTTCCCATTATTTTCAAAAACATTAAAAAATACATTTTTCCTGAACATTCAAAAACTTCATAGATCCCATATGATAGTATACTATAGTTATTCTAGTTAGCTATCTTATTTGTATCTATACTATGGATTCTTACTATATTTGAAACAAAAATTATCTTCTTCCTCACTACAACCAAACTCTTTTTCCCCAAACTCTCCTATTTCTAGCCTTGATGTCACCCTCAAATCCTCACTCTCTCATAACACACATTCAATCAGTTATCATTACTTCTACCCCTACAGCAGTTAGGTGGCCAGGTAGATAGAGTGCTGGGCCTGAAGTTAGGAAGAACTCAGAATTCAAATATGACCTAAGATACCTACTAGCTGTGTAACCCTGAGCAGGTTATTTATCCTCTATATTCAACTAATTTTATTGAAAGTTTTTCAATTTCAAAATGGGGACAGTAATAGCACCTACCAATAATCAAAGGATTATTGTGAGAATAAAGAGATAATATTTGCAAAGTGTTTAACAGTGTTAGGCACTTAATAAATGCTCATTCCCTCCCACAAACATATTTACATCTATCCTCATATCTATTCACAAGGCCAGTAGGCTAGTTAAGCTCTTTATCAGTTCCCACTAGATTATTACAATGACCTCTTAATTTGTCTTCCTGCCTCAAGTTTCTCCCTTCTCTAATTTTTCCCTACATACAGCTGGCAAAATTATTTTCCTAAAGCACAGGTCTGACTACACTGTTCTGTTATTCAATAAACTCCAAACGTTACTTATTGACTCTAAGATAGAAATATAAACTCCTTTGTGTGACCTTTAAATCCCTTAACAATTTGACCCAAACCTACCTTTTAACCTTATTATATACTACTCTTCTTCCTAAACTCTATAACTAAATCAAAATTGCCTTCTTGCTATTCATCACATAGTACATGGTCTCTTATGCCTGGAATGCACTCTCTCCTTACCTCTGCTTCTTAGAATTCATTGTTTCTTTCAAGACTACTCAGGGGACATCTTTTATATGAAGATCCCTCCAATTACAGCAGCACTACTACTAGTGCTCTGCCTATTAGAGAGAGGAGTAACCTTTTACCCAGGAAAATATGGATTCAAATACTGCTTCTAACGTAGGTTAACTCTGTGATCTGGGTGAGTCATTTAATTTCTTGGTATTCTAGGCCAGAGGTATCAGACTCACAGCCCACAGGCTGCATACAGCCTGGAAAACTCCTGAGCACAGCCCAAACCAGATCAAAAAATAATTGTGTAATGTTTAACAAAAAAAGTAATTTCATAAAAGTATTAAATTTAATATTAAACTAAATACTACTAATAATATAATACAACATAGACTATGCCAATTTGCGATCTTCTAAGTCAATACGCAGCCTGCAGGGATTCATTTCTATCTGAATTTTACACCACTGCTCTAAACAACACTTTAAGATTGTAAGTTAAAAAGAAAGTGTCAACCTGTATTTGTAGAGGTAATCTGATCATTCAGATATTCAGTATATTAATGAAATCACAGTTCTACTCACTACCCCTATCCCCATACTTTGTGTATTCATATTTATGAATGTTTCCATGCTTCTTGTTTTATTGAGAAGAAAAATGATAACAAAAACACTAGTATAAATTCAATGCTACTTTTAAATGAATTTGTATACCACCAATGAGGAAGCAAATTTTATATCTTATGAAATAAAAAGGTAAATGACCCAGAAGACTCACACCACTTTCTGATCCATTATGCAATCCTCTACTGTGTGTGAGTTCATCCCATTCATATCCACAGTTATGATAACTGATCATGTTTTCTTCCATCTTGCTTTCTTATACCTTTTCTCTCTTTGCCTTTTGCCCCCTTCTTTATGAAGAAGTTAGATCTAACATAGTTATGGAACCAAATGTGTGCTCTGTACTGCCGCTCGGTACTGGACGCAGTCAGCTTCTGCTCCCCTACCCTTCTTTTCTTCCCCTCACCCAGACACCAATTACAGGCTCATATCCTTTCTTTGTTTCATTTTAAAGCCTTCTTCATGATCCCCTCTACAAGTTTTGAGTTTGTTTGCTTATTACTAATCCCTTCTTAAGTCTACCTTCCCCCCCTTAACCTTTTTTCTCTTCCTGTTCCTTTCTGTTTCCCTGTTGACTGTATTTCTTCACTGAACTCTGTGTTTTACTCTCACTTGACCAGAATAAGTGAAAATAAGGTTTTACTGACATCCACTCCCCCATCCCTTTCCTAATTCATATAGATTCTTACTTATGCCCCCTGATTATGTTGTATACTATGCATAATCCCTGCCCTTTTCTTCTATTATATCCTTTTCCCCTTCGCTTTCCTCTCCTCTTCTAAGATTGTCAAAAGATAATAAAATCACTAGGAAACCTCTATCCTATTTAACTACTTCTGTGATCCCCAGATGACATTAGAGCTATGAGGGAGTCACTTCAATCCAGTCCCCCATTATAAAGTAAACAATTAAGTCTCTTTTGATTGTTCACCTGTATTTACTTTTCCGTTTCTCTTTACTCTCATATTTATATTTCAAAGTTTCTCCTCATCTCTGGTCTTTTCCAGAAATGCTCAGTAGTCCTGTATTTCATTAAAGATCCATTTTGCCTGTTGAGTAGAATTATATTTAGTTTCATTGAGTAGAATTACATTCAGTCTTGTTGGGTGAATTATTCTTGATTGTCAACATACATATTTTGCATTTCAGATTACTATATTCGAAACTCTCCATTCTTTTATATGGAAAGTAAGTAAATCTTGTAAGATCTTGAGGATGGTTCCTCAGTACTTGAATTCTTTCTTTTGTGCTACTTGCAGCATCTTCTTTTTTATCTAAAAGCTCTAAATTTTGGCTATGATATTTCTGGGATTTTTCATTGTAGGGTTTCTTTAAGGAGATGATCAATAGATTCTATTTTCATTATGACCTTTTGCTCTATTATGTCTGGGCAGGATTTTTTTTTAATGATATGTGAAAATATGTTTTCTAGGTTTCTTTTTTGGTCATGGTTTACAGATAGTCTAACAATTCATAAATTATTTCTCCTTTATCTGTATACAAAGTCATTTGTAGGTTTTTGTTTGTTTTTTGCCTTTTGGAAGGCGTTTAGGGTCTTAAGTAACTTGCCCAAGGTTACACGGCTAGATTTTTGTGTGAAGTGTCTAAGGCCAGAACCAAACTCAGGTCCTCCTGACTCCAGGGCCAGTGCTTTACTCACTGCGACACCTAGCCACCCCAAGGTCATTTGTTTTTTATATGACAGATCTTACATTTTCTTTTTATGATTGTTATTTTCTGCCTTTTGTTTTCATTCTAATATTTCTTGTATCATAAAGTTATTAACTTCAACTTTATTCTTTATAATTTTCAAGAACTCTATTGTTTGCAGGCGGCTAGACACAGTGAATAGACTGTCAGCCCTGGGGTCAGGAAAACCTGAGTTCAAATTCTGCCTCAGACACTTAACATTTACTAGCCATGTGACCTTGGGAAAGTCACTTAACCCCAATTGCCTTGCCTTTCTCCCCTCCAAAAATCAAAAAAAAAGAAACAAGAAAAAAAAAAGAAGTCTATTGTTTGGGTAAGGTTTTATTCCCCTAAATTGTTCTTTCTTTTTATAAAACTTTTTTTCTAAATTTCACATTTCTTTTCCAGTTCTTTTTTTCTATCACTTTCAATTCATTTATATAATCTTTAACCCTTTTTTTCCAACTCTTGCTTTATTTCTTTTAGAAATTATTATTGAGGCGGAGCCAAGATGGCAGAGTAGAAGCATGACCTTCCCGCGGCTTCAGCTTCCACCTTCCCCAATCCATGTAAAAAGGGGACTCTAAGCAAACTTTGGAATTGCAGAACCCACAAAATGACACAGAGAAGCTAACCTCCCGCTGAGGACAGCCTGGCAGGCTGGCAGGAATTGGCCAGTGCAGTGCTCTGGGAGCCGAGCCCAGCCCCACCAAGGCTTTACCCCAGGGCGGGCCTGACCAGCCGCGGCCAGAGGGACCCCAGATCAGCAGCAGCTGTGGCCATTTCCAGATTTATCAACACAGAGATGCGAAGGACAAACTGAGAGGTCAGTGCAGTCTGGACTTTGGGACCAGTAAGTGAGAGTGTGTGGCTTTTACCCCTGGAGCGAGAAGCCACTGAGGAGCCAGCATAGCCAGCCAGCGCCACATGGCAGCTTCAGCTCCTGGCCTGCAGAGTGTAGGGGGACCAAGCACCAGTCTGAGGGCTAATCGCTCTTGTTTTAACCTGCTTGGATCTGGATTGCAGTCTAGGGTGGAGGTCCTGGGGTGTGTGTCCAGCTTGCCAGAGTGTGTGGAAGCTTCAGCAAGGGCACCCATCTAATACCTCTGGCAGCTGAGAAAACCCCAGCTTTTGGGACAAAAGCTCCCCTGACTGGTGGCAAAGCCCTACTGTGGCAAAAAGCCCAAAAGTCAAGTAATTGAGTGGCAAAATGAGCAGGCAAAGGAAACAAAGCAGACAGAAGATTCCAAATTTACACTCCTATTTTGGGGTCAAAAAGGAGCAAAGCATGGAACAGAAGGAAGACATTGAAGTCAGAACTCCTGTGCCAAAATCTTCCAAGGAAAATACAAGCTGGTTACAGGCCATAGAGGACCTTAAGAAACAGATAAGAGAAGTGGAGGAAAAATTGGGAAGAGAAATGAGAACAATGCAAGAAAATTATGAAATGAGAGTCAACAGCCTGATTGAGGAAAATAACACTTTAAAAAACAGACTGACTCAAATGGCAAAAGAGGCTTAAAAAGGCAATGAGGAGAAGAATGCCTTAAAAAGCCAAATTTGCCAGATGGAAAAAGAATCTCAAAAGCTCATTGAGGAGAATCACGGCTTCAGAATTAGACTGGAGCAAATGGAAGCTAATGACTTTATGAGGAATCAAGATGTTGTTAAACAGATCCAAACAAATGAAAGAATAGAAGGCAATGTGAAATATCTCATGGGAAAAACCACTGACCTGGAAAATAGATCCGGGAGAGATAATTTCAAAATTATTGGACTACCTGAAAGCCATGATCAAAGTAAGAACCTAGAAATCATCCTCCAGGAAGTTCTCAAAGAAAACTGCCCAGATGTTTTAGAATCAAAGGGCAAAATAGAGGTTGAAAGAATCCACCGATCACCTCTTGAAAAAGATCCCCAAAAGAAACTCCTAGGCATATTATAGCCAGGTTCCAGAATTCCCAGATTAAGGAGAGAATATTACAAGCAGCCAGGAAGAAACAATTTGAATACTGTGGAAACACAATCAGAATAACCCAGGATCTGGCAGCTTCTACACTGAGGGATCGAAGGGCTTGGAATATGATATTCCGGAGGTCAAAGGAGCTGGGATTAAAACCAAGAGTCACCTACCCAGCAAAACTGAGTATCATGTTTCAGGGAAAAATATGGTCATTCAGTGGAATAGAGGACTTTCAAGCATTCTTGCTGAAAAAAAAAGAGTTGAACAGAATATTTGACATTCAGATACAAGAAGCAAGAGAAGCATGAGAAGGTAAACAGGGAAAAGAAATCATAAGGTACTTATCAAAGTTGAACTATTAACATTCCTACATGGAAAAATAATAATTGTAACTTGTAAAACTTTTCTCAGTAGTTGAAGGGAATAGAAATATATGTGTATATATATATATATATATATGTCTATATATGAGGGTATATGGGCATATGAATACACATGTAATGTGTGTATATATGTTTACAGGTATACATAGATAGAGGGCACAGGTCTGGGATGATATAAGTATGGTGAAATTAAGAGGTGAGAGAGGAATATAATGAGAGGAGATGGGGAGAGACAGAATGGGGTAAACTATCTCGTATAGAAGAGGCAAGGGAAAATGGTTACAATGGACGGGAAGAATAGGAAGGCAAAAGGGAATGGGTCAACCTTATTCCCATTGAATTTTGCTTGAGGAGGGAGTGAAATACACACTAAATAGGGGATCTCACCCTCCAGGAGAATGGGGGGGAGGGGGATGAGAGGGGGTATGATGGAAGGGAGGTCAGGCTGGGGGGGAGGGAAGTTGGAAGCACCTACTTTTGAAAAGGGATGGGATCAAAGTAGAGAATAGAACAAGAGGGAGGTGGGATAGGAGGGAGGGAAATATAGTCAGTCTTTTTATAATATATCTACTATGTTATTGTTTTGCATTAGCCAGACATGTACATCCTATAATGAACTGCTTATCTTCCCAGTAAGGATGGGTGACAAGGGAGGAAGGGAATGAATCTGGAATTCAAAGTTTTAAAATAAAATATTCAAATATGTATGTGTGTATATGTATATATATACATATATATATATACTATTATCAATACTATTTTACATGTAATTGGGAAATAAGATATACAGGCACTGGGGCATAGAGATCCACTGGAAAAATCGAAAGGTGTATGGGAGAAAATATGGGAGAGAGCAGATTGGAGGAGGGGATATCCTGTGAGACTGCTATTTGGGGGGGGGGGGGAAATGGGGGAGAAAATTTGTAACTCAAAATCTGGCGAAAATGAATGATGTAAATCAGAAGTTAATAAAGCATTTGGAAAAAAAGAAATTATTATCGATCTTGTGTGTTTTTTCTTGAAGTTTTGCTTGTGGATCCTTTGGAGTAGTGTCTTGGGCATCCCTAGCGTCACAATAGCCCCTTAACCTTCTTTTCGTTTACTTCTTGCATCCTTATTTCTAGGACTGGGACTTGTGCTAGGATCAAACTCAGAACTTCTGAACTTCTTTCAGGACTATTGTGGCCTTGTATAATCCTAGTCTGTTGTATCCAGGGTCCTGCTCCTATTTTCTTGGTGTTTGTTCAGTGATCACAGGAGTGACTTTAGCCAGAGAATTGCAGAATTTAAGCAAATCTTCTGCGGTCAGATCAAGAGTATGATCTTATCTCTATTCTCTTAGTTTTCCAGACTCCAGATCTTAGTTTATGTTTAGGCAACACAGTTACATACTTGCTCGTGGGTGACTCTACATTAGACAGTAGTTGGCCTATGTGCTTCTGGCCTGGTCCTGATATGAGCCTGGGGTTGAGTTCACAATCTGCTTTTGGTAACCCTAGACTGCTAGTGTAGCTCTGTTCAGAGCCCTGGGGCTGGGGGACTGAGTTCTCAATAGCACTGCTCAGATGAGCCACTCTAAAAAGAACATTACTGAAAAAAAAGGTCATACTCTATCCTGAGAAGACAAGAAAAGAAACATTTTCCCCTACTGGGCACAAATGAACCATTTAACATATATAAAACTATTAGCTCAAACTCATTATTTATGCCTAATATTTCAGTAGACCTGAATAAAGATCAAAATAACAAGGAATATGATGCATGTATATATACATATATACATATGTGTATGGATTTGCATACCTTTTACAAAGACTACATTGGGAACACCTCAACTAGAAAAAAACAAACAAACAAAAAACATGGCGTGCTGTCCAATAATGGAACAGAGACGGAAAGACAGAGACAGACACAGAGAAAGAGAGACAGAAAGACAGAGACAGAGATGCAGAGCCAGAGACACAGAGAGAGAGAATACCAGATTTGAGAGCCAGGGTTCCCATATATATATAGTTACAGGTACTTGAGGGGGAGAGGGTTAAGATTTAAGGCCATGATGATAATAGAACAGAATACTCAGCTTTAACTACTTTAACTGCATCAAGTCAGAGAGGGCAATTACTGCATTAAGAACACGGGGGAGTTGGAATCCCCATGTCAGTTCAGAGAAGGAGCTAATTTCTGGGAGACACAAGTTTAGACCTAAAGAAAAATTCTTAATCCATGGCTTTTGATAGAAGGATTCAAGTCACTTGATCACAGGATCACGAAAATCTAAGAATCAGAAGGGACCTTAGGGATGACCTAGGCCAAATCCTCTCATTTTAAGATGTGAAGCATTGAAGGATAGGAAAGAAGAATCGCTGCCCAACATCACACAATAGAAAGAAGCAATTCTTTTATTTCACCCACCCACCCCCTGCATTAGAAGAGCAAGGAGTTTAAAGATACATAAGTTAGAAGTCCCTTATACTTCATTGTTCATTCATTCAGTCAAGTCTGACACTCCATAACCTCATTTGGGGTTTTCTTGGCAAAGATACTTGAGTGATCTGCCATTTTTGTCACCATTCATTTTACTGATGAAGAACTAAGGTAAACAGGGTTAAGTGACTTGCCTAGGGTCACACAGCTAGTCAGTGTCAAGCTAGATTTGGACTCATGAAAATGAATCTTTTTCAGATTCAAGTCCAGTGTTCTATCCACTGTGCCACCTAACTGCCACTATGCTACCTAGGGCAAAGATGCAGTGGACAAAGCACTGGGCCTGGAGTCAGGAAGACCTGAGTCCCTTATCCTAGCTGCCAAAATTGAAGTATTTTGCTGTTCAGTTGTTTCCCATTGTGTCTGACTCCTTGTGATCACATTTGGGATTTTTTTGCAAAGATATTAGAGTAGTTTGCCATTTCCTTCTCCAACTTATTTTACTGACAAGGAAACTGAGGCAAACAGAGTTAAGCTGTTTGCCCAGGATCACATAACTAGTAAGTATCTGAGGCTAGATTTGAACTCAGGTCTTCCTGACTCCAGGCCCAGTGCTTTATCCACTGTCCCACCTAGCTGCATCTAGGTGAAAATAGAATACAGAGCAAAGGAAAGGTTAAGCAGAGTGTCATGAAAGATTTATAAAGGGAGGGATCATTTCTAACTAGAGGATCAGGGAAGGCTGGACAGAGGAGATGACATCTGAGTTGAGCCTTCAAAGAAATTGATTTCAACAGGTAAGAGAAATGGAGGAAGTGTATCCCTGGCAGGGAGATGTAGTTTAGAAGAATGTACAGAGCTAGAAGATAAAATATCTAGCTGTCCATCTCTTTTCTAGACTTCTGCCATTGGTTGGCTACATACTTTAATATCTCTTCAAATAAAATTGTGTAGATTCAGATTCAGAAGATGGGAGTTTGACCCCTAGTCCTGACCACATATCAGATATGGGATCTTGGGCAAGCCAAAAAATCTCTCTAATCCTCCATCCCCTCAATGATAAAATGGACATAATTCTTCAGATAATTTAGTATTTCATCATCTTTTACTTTGTATTATTCCCTTAGTGATTCTTCTGATTCTTGTCTCCCCCCCCCCATCAAACTATGAAAGGTATTTCCATTATATCCTTGCAGTTTAACTGATTGACAACTATTGAGCCACTAATGAAGGGACCCTGAAGATGCAGTCGCATGATTGATGGGATACATGAGAATAGCATTTTAAGGTTTACAAAGCTCTTTATATCTATTATGTGATGAATATATCAGTCCTCACAACAAACCTATGAGGTTATTGCCATTAATATTCCCATTTTCCAGATGAGAAAACTGAAACTCAGAGAAATTGAGTACCTTACCTAGGGTCAAATTGCTAGAAAGTATCTGAGACAGGATTTGAACATAGTTCCTCCTGACTCCATGGAGTGGAAGAGCCCAGTGTTCCCAATCTCCAAAATAACTCAATAAACTAACATCCCTGTGTTCTCGACAAAGACAGCTACTGGAAGTACTTTTCAGTATCTTTAATGGGATCTGTAAATGCTGTTATACTTTTGTGGTTCAATTCTAAACTTTGGTTATATAAGGAGACACAAAAATCCACTGGTTAATGATTCCAATCGGAAGCAGATTGTCAATGTCTTTTTTTGTGTGTAAAGAAATCAAGGGAGTTTTTGTTTATTTACAAGAAAATCAGTAGCTATGTATGAGTATTATCTCTTAGTGTATTAACATCAGAAAGTTTAGTAACTTCTGCCTTATTTATAGTTAATGGCAAACAAATCTAACCTAGGAAGAATGATATAGACAAAAAGATTTTGTTAAATATAAAGAACTAAAATAAGACATTAGGAAAATTTAGAAAGATCCAGTTAGGTTTTGTTAAACCTAGCTTAGAGAAACATTCAATAAACAAGATAGCAATTATATAATCAAACAGATTTTTATTTTGTGATTCATTGGTTGAAGACATTACTCCAATTTGTGACAATGCTCTTTCTCTGGTGCTCCAAGAATCTCTCTCCTCCTCTGCCATCCCTAACTGCTTAGCCACCAACTGTCCCCAGGCAGATATTTTGAGTTTTGAACTCCTTTCCTTATTATTTGTAACAATTGATTGTGAATTCAACATTAATATCATTGCCATTAGATGCTTCATAATTATTTCCATTTCAATGAATTAGTTTCAGTGCATGAAATGTTCTAACAACTTTTCAATCCTTCTTTTTTTGATTTCATCAGGATTCTTTGTCCTCCATTCTAAATGTGTTACCATTCTGTTTTTCCCTCTCTAGCTCCCACAAATCACTCCATTGAAATTCTACAAATTGTCCTTTTCCCCACAGATACCTTTGATTCAACTCATAATCACCAACCAGATCCCTTTAGGTTCAAATTGTGGTTTATTATCCCTTTTTCAGGGCCTATCCCCCAAGGGCCTTTATGGCATCATCATATACTTTATCTCCTTTCTTTACAAAGATCTCCAAATCTAAGACAATCCTGAGAAAACTTATTTCAGTGTTCTCTCTTTATCTAGAGCAGTTGCCTCAAACCCCTCCTTCATTATTCACCATAAAACTTTAGTCTTGGATTTTTGCTGAAATGGAAGGAAAAAAATATATATTTGTTCTTTGTTTTTTCCAATTAGCAACAAACTTACAACTTAGATAATGCTTTCATAAACTTTGTCTTATTTGAGAGTCATACTGTATGTGTACATTGGTCATATTGGTCATGTACATTGGGTATTGCCCATATTTGTAGATGAGGAATCTGACACTCAGTCAACCAACCAAAAAGCCTGTATTAAGTGCCTATGCATCAGGTACTGGGGAAATAATTTATGCAAAGTAAACACAAGGTAACATTGAGGGGAAGGCACTAGCAGATGAGGAGACCAGGAAAGACCTCCAGAAGGTGGAACTTGAGTGATAAATGAAGGTAATAATTAGAAATTCCAAGGATTGTATCCCAGGCAAAGAGGACAGACAACTCAAAGGCAAAAATAGACTTCAGTGGCTCATGGGAAGAATAGCAAGATAGTCTGATTATACCATAGAATGAGTAGAGGGAAATAATATGTAACAAGGGTGGAAAGGTAAGATGTGACAAGGTTGTGAAGAACTTTACATGATCAACAAGAATTTATATGTGGGCCACTTGAGTTCACTCAGCAGCAGTTGACATGGTCAGATGTGAGCTTAAGAAGAACCACTGTAGGGAGGAGAGATGAAAATAAGGGAAGACTAAAGACAGGGAGACAAATTAAAAACTAATTTCAATAACCCAGAAAAGAGATGGTGAAGGTCTCAACTGGGGTAGTAGCTATTTGAAAGAAGGCAAATTCAAGAGATCTTATGCAGGTAGAAATGTCGGGACTTGGCAACTGTTTGCATTAAGGTTGTATGCTCTTCACTCTCGCTTCTTGGAATTCCTGGTTTCCTTCAAGACTCAGCTCAAGCTCCATCTTCTTCATGAGGTCCTCCCAGGTCTCACCACTAATGCCTTCTACCCAGTGTTATCTTGTATTTCCTCTGTATGTGGTTTATAGGTGTTCATATTTGTGCACATTGTTTACTCCAGTGAATGTCAACCCCTGCAGGGACTAACTCATTTTTGTTCTTGTATCCCCAGTGCCTGACATACCTATTTACTTTTAAAATGCTTGCTTATTGATTGACTGAGCAGTATTAAGTGAATGAAAGTAGGGATTCAAGGATGACAGTAAGGCTTTGAACCTGGGAAACTGCAAGCCTGCTAGTGTCCTTGATGGAAACAGAGAAGTTGACTCATTCCAAATCACCTAAGTTATTTAGGGGCAGCAATGGAATCAACATTTGGGTCTTCCTACTCCAATCCAAATATTATTCCACTTTAGCATATTGTCTTAATTATTGTGATGTTATTGGGACTCCAAACTGTCATATAAAAGCAGCAGAGTGGCACAAGAGAGAGATCTCTGGCTCAGGAGTCAGTATCCCATCTCTGACACTCCTTTTCTGATAATTAACAAATCACTTCATCATCCCGGGCATTAGTTCCTCAACCATAAAAGGAGGTGGCTGAACCAGATATCCTCTGGGCCTCTCTCTCCCTCTAGATCTATGGTCTCATAATCAACATGTCTCAATTTGTCTCTTTGATGTTCTTTAAAAGAGAAAGTAAGATGTAGAAGCTTGATCCATCAGGTCAATAACTTAAGCCCAACTAGGATGGGTAAGTTGATAAGGTTGTGAAAGGATAGAAAGTTGGAATCATGTGCATTCCTTTTTTCCCCCTCCAGTCTCAACTTGTGGTTAGAACCCAATAAGAATTGCTTCAAATCTTATAAGGAAATTAATAAAAATGATGACAGAATTAAAGTCTAAAGAAAGGTGAAAAGCACATAAAAAGTGAACAAAAGAACATGAGTATAACTTAACTTGATTGAGAGTTTAGTCTAATGACTGTAAAGAAATGCTATTAAGAGTTAGAAGTCTCCAATCTTTATGTCTGTGTCCCAATATCATACTCCATAACTAAGACTCTTCATGTGCATGGGCATGTGCATGTGCACGTAATGCAAGAGGGTAATGGGGGGACAGGGTAGGGTGGAGGTTGTTTGTTAAAGTACTTTTTATCTCTAGTATAGATAAAAGCTCTGTGATCTAGAACTCTACCATATTGAGAATTAACAGTACTAGATAGATGCCTGATTTCCTGTTTATTTGAAATTTCTAAGCACCAAGTCAAGTTTGGATTAGCCCAAAGGACATAATGAAATCAATGGTACCTTGTGGTCAACTGAAAACATCAGAAATAGTTAGGCTTCAGTGCTGACCATCTGCTGCCCCAAACAATTTCCTGATTTACAGTTAGGCCATTATCTGTCAAAGGCTATTAAGATGCTAGTCATTAGAATATGGGGAGTTCCCCTAAATGCTGCTTCAGCTTCTGAAAAATGCCCTACCCCTGGCCCTTTCTCCCAGGAATATTCAGAAGGAAAATTTCTTGCTTAGGTTATAGCATTCTACACAACTTCCCAGGCTAATAGTGAGACTTGCTCCATGACCAAAGAAGAATAACAGGAAATAACTCCTTAGATTCAAAACATGTATATTCTAGTCCTGGAGGTAGGTTAGTACTGACTAGTTCCATAACCTAGATTCTTATCTATCATGCCTGGGAGTAAATTAGATCCCAAGAAGGATTCACTAACTCTGTCAAGCTATTTATCGCACCAGGCCATGGTCAGCAATGAATCAAAATGACAAGACTATCTGTCAGGACCAGAAGATCAGAGGCAAAAGCTGTCTAAACCCACGAGTCAATGGAAATCATAGGTAAAAAATATAACAGGGCCAAAACTGAGCAAGTACTAAGGAGCTAAAGATTTTGTAAAAGCCAGAGGGTAAGATGGAGCATTAAGTAATGACCAAGAGTGGTCAGAGCAACAGAACACAAGAAACAAAAAGACCTTGAACCAGAAGCAAAGCTTATCTCAGAGAGGAAGGACTATATGACCTTTCTACAAAGACAACTACTGTCTTCCCTTAGTATGGCCAGACCCAGATAAGAGCTGAATTCAGCAATTCACAACACCTGCATCCTTCCAGAAGGTTCTCCTAAGTGAGATAAATCACCAGTCTGATAGGCCCTGGTGCCACAGGAGTTCTACGTATAGCTAGGAACTGGATAATGGATAATCAGTTCTTTGAGCATGGAGAGATATTTTCCACCAGGTTCTAAGCAACCATGTGAAAATTTGGGGAGAAGTCCTCTGGCTATCATGAAATCTTTCCAACTACAATGAATCATGGGTTGATTCTAGTGAAGATGAAAAATCTCCCAATTGGACATAAAGTTGCAAGAATTAATGCCTTGGGAATTACTGAGAAAGAACTGAGTGTGCATACAAAAGAGATAACCTGACCATAACTCATTCTCAGTTTCCATTGTAGGCTTAAATAAAGCAGGACTACTTTGAGAAAAGTTGGGTGAGGGAGAGACATTAGTTTGACTCCAACCTGGCCATAGTGATTTATATATGTGTGTGTGTGTGTGTGTGTGTGTGTGTGTGTGTGTGTGTATGTACCTCTGCCTCTTCATGTTTATTTATTCCTGATATTGAATAATTAATATTCCAGGAGGGATATGTCCAGGTATAATGATCTTGTGAATTCAAGGGCCCAAAAGGTTCCAACAGTGACCAGAGTTAGTAGTAGAGCCCAGCCATTAGTAGTAGCCATAGGAGTCAAGCAGTGACTGAATATCAAGTCTGAGAATAAACTTCTTCTGGGTCTAGGAGTCAGAAGGTACTTCTTTGTCATATATATTATCTACATGCATGCCTTATAATGATAGCATTTTACTTAAATCTGAACCCTCAAGTACTTCATGTATGCAAGTGGGGAATGTACCCCCAGTTTGGAGAGACTAATTTGTACCAATTGTTCTTGCTATACCTTATAAATCCCTTTTTTTTAAAGCTAATGGAGTTCAACTGATTGGTTGATAATAAGGAGCACTCTTGTGGGAGTTTGTGAGTGACAGTCCTAGAAATCCCAGCTTCTCACATTCACCCCAAGATCCCTAAAGAGCTGATGCTTCTCCCTCACCCAACTTTGCTCAAAGCAGCCTTGCTTCATCTAAGCCACAATGGAAACTGAGACTAAGAGATGGTCAGGTTATGCCTTTTGTATGCACACCCAGCAGTCAGCTGCCCACCGGGGGACCCCAGACCTCAAGTTCAATTGGGAGTTTGAGAACTGACCTCAGAGGGCATGCTACATAAGCAAATTATGTTTTCATCTAATAATACAAAAGCATAACAATATGAATCCATAGATTTCATTTTTCTTTGAGGTCTGCTGATCTTTCAGTTATATGAATAAAGCATTGTCAGACAGTGGAGACACTAGTGCAATTTCCATTTATTTCACTGTCCACTTCATATACATTTATGCTGACTTACCTATAAACATGTTGTGTTTCCCCAATAATGACAGTTCATTGTTGTTTTTCTTGATGCTGTTGTTATTGTTGCTCAATTACTTTCAGTCACGTCTGACTCCCAGTGACCCCTTTTGGGGTTTTCTTGGTAAAGATGCTGGAGTGGTTTGCCATTTCCTTCTCCAGCTTATTCTATATGTGAGGAAACTGAGAAAAACAGGGTGAAGTGACTTGCCCAGGGTCACACAGCTATCAAGTGTCCAGGGCCAGATTTCAACTCAAGATAACTCATCTTCCCAACTCCAAGCCTGGCACTCTATCCATGTACCACCTAACTGCCCTAACGATAGCTAATAGTTAACATTAATAGAGCACTTTAAGATCCAAAAAGCAAATATGGCATATTTGCATATATTATCTCATTTTATCTTCATAACAACCCTGGTAGGTGCTCTTTTTTATAGATTTGAACTGAGATAAAGATCAAGCGACTTGTCCAGGGTAACACAGCTAGTATCTGAGGCAGAATTTGAACTCAGCTCTTCCTGGTTGCAGATCCTCCACTCAATCCACTGTACCACCTCGAGGCCTTGAGAACAAGGATAGTTTCATTTTTGACTTTGTACATTTAGTGCCTTGCCCATTGAAGATGCTTTAAAAATGTTTACTGAGGGGCAGCTAGGTGGCACAGTAAATAGAGCATCAACCCTGGAGTCAGGAGGATCTGAGTTCAAATCCAACCTCAGACACTTCACACACTTACTAACTGTGTGACCTTTTTTGGGCAAGTCACTTAACCCCAACTACCTTACCTTCCCCCCTCCAAAAATTTTTTTAAAATGTTTACTGAGCTGAATTGTGGTTCAGTTATATATATATATATATATATTTTTTTTTCTTCCTGTTGTTTCTAAGGGCATCTGTGTTACTTCTCTCCACAGATTATAATAGCACACCTCATATTTCCCAAGTGCTTTAAGCACTCTCCTTATCACAACTCTATGAAATACGTAATATCATCCCCATTTTTACAGGTGAGGAAACTGAGAGATGAAGTAACCTATCCCTGGTCACACAGATAGGAGCATCCTATCTATCCTATCCTAGGACCAGTATCCAGACCCAGGTCCTCTAATTCTAAGACCAGAATGACTTCTGTATGCTATGCTGCTTCTAACATGCAGCACTGTGACAAAGTAAATAGAGCACTAGATTTGGACACAAGAGGCCCTGGGTTCAAATTCTGCCACAAACACTTGCTATCTGTGAGAACCTGAGCAGAGTCACTTTACTTATAAGATTGCCATTTTCTTCATCTGTAAAACTGGGAAAATCATAGCACTTGATTCTCTTGGTTGTGAGAATCAAATGACATAATGCATGAAAATCATTTTGCAAACCTTAAAGTCTTATAGAAATTTGAACCATCACTATTATTACTTCTTTGTTTCAGGGCATCCACCATATTACTAAAAGGCTGGAGCTACATGCCACGAGAACTGGAGAAATGCTAGATATCGAGGTCTTTGGCTATGTTGCATCTGCCACATCTTATCTCCTTATTATCTAATATTTTTTTAACCTGCAGAATAAAGGCCACCATATCTAAGAAGGTGCGAAACTATACATGGGAGATTGGGCAAAACCAGATTTAATGATGGAGTGGTTTGCCATTTCCTTCTCCAGCTCATTTTATAAGTGAGGAAACTGAGACAAACAGGGTGAAGTGACTTGCCCAAAGTCACATAGCTATTAAGTGTCCAGGGCCAGATTTCAACATCTACCCGACTTCAAGCCTGGCATTCTATCCATGTACCACCTAACTGCCCTAATGATAGCTAATAGTTAACATTAATAGAGCACTTTAAGATCCAAAAAAGCAAATATGGCATATTATATATATATATATACATATATATATATATATCATCTCATTTTATCTTCATAATAACCCTGGTAGGTTGTTCCATAATGGAATGTGTTTGATACATCTACATTTGGGGTAAAAGGGGCTGAGAGGAAGAAGGTACAAAGTTGAAAGGAAGTCTAACTCAATATTAGCAGGATCTATTCACTACCAGAGCCTTTCATTAAATTCAGAAATTAACTTCAACTTTCCCAACACGTCAGCAGCTGTTTAATGACATGCAGATAGGGCAAATATGCCCAGCGAGATTGGTATCTGGAGTTTTCCAAACCAGTTTGGCTTGTCTCTAATTATCATCTACCCTTAAAGTCCCTTTTTGTTACAGTGGCCAACACCCACATTTTGGGAGACAGCCGGCTATTGGAAACCCTGCCTATTCTCTAAGAGAAGTTAGCTTATCCTACAGCTTTTGCTTTGTCATTTCAAAGCCCTACCAAAAATCTCTACAATATATCTGGTATTGAATCAGGCAGAATTCTGGGCAAATACTTGAGTTGAGAATTCAATAAGATAGTGACTTTTCTGTCCACTCACTGATAGTCAGAAGCCTGGCCCAGCACATTTGTAAATAGACCTGGCTCTATTTTTTTTAAAGCCTTGTCACTGGAGGATGACAATTTTTATTTGATTAACATGAGCTCTCTTCTAGGTCTTGGGAATAATAACAGAAGTTACATTGACAATTTGTCAGAGCTCTGGAGAGAGTGATCTTTCCATTACAAAGAAGGAAGGAAAAAAACTGAAAGAAGAGAAATCCTTTAGATTTCTTTCATTTGCCTTAGAAAGCTAAAATAAGTCTTAAAAGTATTTGTATCCAGAGCAGCAGTTCTCAAAGTGTGGTCCAGGAGTCCCCAAAACTATTTTCTTAGTAATACTAAGATGTTCAATTTCTAATATGATAGACACAACTAATATAAACAAAAGCTCTTAGTAGTAGTAGTAGTTCTCAATAATTTTCAAAATTATAAAGGAGATCTGCGACCAAAGAGCTTGAAAACTGCTAATCTAGAGGAAAGGTCATACATGGACCATATTCTAAGACCACAAGGGTCTGGTTGTCACAATAGCCATCATCATTTTGGGAGGTGCTTATGATCAATCGAAACTAAAACACTGATTGAAATGAATTATTTCCTATATGAATATAACAGAACTAAGCAAAATTCCAAATATTCCTAAATATATTGAGGAATTCCTTTGCTTACAGACATCTAAGGAAGTATCAACTCATTGCGGCTCATATTTCTAATTGAATGAATATATTTTAAGCAATACTGTCAACAAGATTGTATGATTTTATGACTTTGTCTATTATTATGTAAAGCCCAGCAGCAAGAAATAGAAGGAGAAATTGAATTTAAAATAACTGTAGACAGTATAAAATATTTGGCAGTCTACCTGCCAAGACAAATGCAGGAACTATTTGAACAAAATTACAGAACACTTTTCACACAAATAAAGTCACATCTAAATAATTGGGAAAATATCGATTCCTCATAGGTAGGCCAAGCTAATGGAATAAAAATGATAATTGCTAATATCTCGATAGCCTCTAGATATTTTATAAAGGCTACAGGAAATGTTCGTCTCAGCCATTCCTGTGTAAGATCTATTCTAGATTGCACAGCAGCATGCTAATAGACGGTATGGGGAACCAGAGTCAAGAAGGCCTGGGTTCCAGTCCTGCTTCTGACATATACTGACTGTGTGACTGAGGACAAATCATTTAACCCTTCAGTTGTTGTTGTTCAGGTGCTTCAGGCATGGACAACTCTTTATGTCCCTATCTGGGGTTTTCTTGGCAAAGATACTGGAGTGGTTTGCCATTTCCTTCTCTAGGTCATTTTACAAATGAAGAAACTGAGGTAAACAGAGAGAAGTGACTTGCTCAGGGTCACACAGCTAGTAAGTGTCTGGGGCTGAATTTGAACTTGAGTCTTCCTGATTCCAGGCCCAGTGCACTAACTACTGCACCACCTAAGTGCCCAACTTTTCAGCGTCCCCAGGCAAACTATCTCAAACTATAATTTACATCTAAATCTCTAATCTGTATCAGTGAAAGGGATGGCTGCAGCAGTCCTCCAAGATCCCACACACATACACATGGGTTCACTCTTGAAAACATACTACCTGCTACAAATACATACTTTCTAGGGATGGGCGGGGAGAGGGAGAAAGAAGAAATTTACATGATAATTTTACTATATATTTAAAAGGAATAGCAATAGATTTGTACTTTTGTGAGCAATCATCTCTTTTTATTATACTGTTATGGAAATGCTTGTTTTATTCCATAAATTAAAAAGAAAAACAAATACATCTTTCTGCTACATGATAATGTAGCAGACTAAGAAATAAAAGGTTCTAGCAGAGACATAGGGAGTCATTTTGGCCCCCAGGCAATCACTGCTCACGACAACCAGGACAACCAAGGCTACAGTGACAGAGGATGTGATTGGTTGAGACCTTGGCAGTCATCATATCCAGTCATGGCTTTTAAGACCCTCCACTTTTTATATTCTAAAAATGGCCTCAGTCTCTACACTGTCTCTACACTTTCTACAATCTCTACACAGGAGGGGAGGCAGCACTAGGCTCATGACTTGTCTTCCTTGTAAAGGACCTCAGGGCAGAGATGGATCACCCTGGAAGGAGGCTGGAAGGACAGTTACAGTCACATTGTGTGATGACTAATTTTGATAGACTTGACTCTTCCCAGTAATGAAAGGTGCTAAGACAACTGCAAAAGACTCAAGATGGAAAATGCTGTCCACATCCAGAGAAAGGATTACAGAGTCCTGAGTGCAGATTGAAGCATACTCTTGGCTCTTTCTTTTTTGTTTCGTTTGGTTTCTTTCTTCTTTCTCGTGGTTCATCCTGTTGGTTATAATTCTTCCTTACAACATGAATAATGTGAAGATTTGTTTAATGGGAATGTATATGTAGAGCCTATATCATAACGCATTCCATCTTGGAGAGGGGTGTGCGGAGGGAGGCAGAGGAAATTTGGAACTCAAAAGCTTGTGGAACTGAATGTTATATAAATAAATAAACTAGGAGGAAAAAAAAGGAGATAGGAAGGGGAAAGTCTTGGGGAGAAAGAAGATGGAGTCAGGTCGGGTCAGAAATTTATTTATGTGGGAGAAAGGAGGGATGAAAAAAGGCTACTGATTGCTATCCTCACCAGGACCCCAAACCTAAAACTCTTCTTCCTTTTTCATGAGGTACCAGAAACTGGGGTATACCCCTCACCTTCTCCCACTCTGCTTAAGAAGTCCATGTGCTATAGTGTTATGGTCTCTCACACTCAAGCTCTCTGTATTTCCATCCCTGGGACAGAGACGTAGTGATCTCAGGCAAGCCACAGCTTTGAGTTGCAGTCCCAGCTCCAGAATTTACTAGCAATGTGACTGAAAGCAAGAACTTTTCTGGGCCTCGGTTTCCTATGTAAAATGAGGGTGGTGATTCTTGGCCTACCTACCTCATCATGTGATTGCCAGGATGAAATAAGACATCAAATATGAAAGCAATTTGAAAAAAGTAAAGCACTAGCTAGCTACTTCATAGGACTGATGAAAGGAAAGTGTTTGGAGAAATTGTCACTATATAAATGTGGCTAGTATCATTACATAGAATTCACCATTATACAGATATGTGTTAATTATTCACATACACTAAAAATTCAAGGGGAAATAATTATGTTTTGAGATAAGAAATTAATGGGCTAATCTAAAAGATTATATAATAGATAATAGAAATATACTCTACATGGACAATAATCAGATTCCTAAATGTTACAGAATTAAGCATAATATGCAACCACTATATTTGCATATGAAAGAAATGACGATTCCATTCCAATAGCCAGTCAAATTGTTTTTCACCATGGTAGCTCCTGCATCCTAAAATGAGTGAACATTTTGTTTTTGGCAGGAGAGACCTACTTTTACAGATCAAGTCCCAGCGTCCTCCATTCCCTGACTGAACTCCATTGTGCTTTTAAAATTAGAAATCTGAGTCTTCTCTTTAAAAAGAAATAGATACAATGCAAAGCCTGAGGTGTGACTGTGACATACAGTGCTGCCAGTGACTCCACTATGAGAGTTTGGTCAACTCATTTAATCTCCTCTGCCTTAAGTGTCCTCCTTTACAAAATGAGGGGATGGGTCAGAATATATTCTATAATTGTCTGTGGAAGGGAAAAGTCTGTGAGTACTGGGGAGGGAAATATGGAAAAATTTGGGATGTTTATATCCATATCTGTGCCCACCATCTCCAGTTTTTCCTCAGTTTATTCACTCACTCTGGGCTTCTTTCTATTCCTATTTCCTTAAAAACTATATGAATCATAAATGCTTCTAGTGACAATCTCTTCACTCTTCTCCCCCTCACTCCACCCCCAATTTTGCCAAGATGGCAAACTTCTGACCTTTACTTTCATTCTTGCTGAACCAAGATAGCTTCACCATGTTTGGGCAATTGCCAAAATGACCATGATGCTATAATTCTTTGGTGGTTGTACACATTTCAGCTTCCTTTTCAGTCTTGTATCATATCCACCCCCTTCACACGCTCCATGTGCCAGCCGAATTGGTTGCATGGCCACTTCCCCATCGCAATAGTCCATCTCTGATTTCTGGGTCTTTGCATAGGCTGCCCCCCATGTCCAGAATGCTCTCTCTCTTCACTTCTACCTTTTAAAATATCAGGCTTTCTTCAAGGCTCCATTCCAGTGCCATCTCTTAATACCCCTATGCCTAAGACGTTTATTGTGTTCATGCTGTACCTGTTCAAGACTATGTCCATTCCTCAGAGGAAAGGGCTGGCTCATTTGCCTGCCTTTGAATTTCTCTAGTGCCTAGAAAAGTGTTAATAAATTTAATATATTTCTTGTATCATAAGATCATAAAGTTAGGACTGGAGGGAATTTCAAAGTCAGCTAGGAAGCACAGCATCTGAGAGACAGTATGGGATGAAGGACAGCATGCTGGGCCCAGAGTTAGAAAGATCTAGGTTCATAATCCCAACCAAAATACTTATTAACTGTGAGACCCTGGAAAGTCACTTCTAAACTATCTTGGCTTTGGCTTTCTAAATGTCCATTAAAAGGAGGGATGAGGTGGCCTTTAGGGTCCAGTCACTTCCAACTCTAAACTTTAGATTCTTGGAACCCCCTCATTATACAAATAAGGAAACTGAGGCTCAGTGATGATAAGCCCAAATTGGTGGCAAGTGCCAAAGCAGGGATTCGTACTCAGGTTCTCTGATTCCAAATCCTGGGTTCTTCTCATTGTACCACAGAGTATGTGCCTATATATTCTGGCTTAATAGATCAGTCATTTTTTTAGTTAATGTTTTTTTATGTGTATATATATGTATATATATATATTATACATGTGTGTGCCTAGGATGCACATGTGTGTTTGTGTGCATATATATGTGTAGTGTATTGCATTATGTATTATATATAGGTTGGTGTGTATGTGTATTTATATGCATGTATGTACATTTATATGTGTATTGCATGTATGTGTGGATATATTATATGGCGTTTATATGTGTATTGTGCATGTTCATATGGGCATTGTATGTACATGTATATTGTATATGTGTAGGCATAGTAAATATATATGCATGTGAATGCATATGCATATATTTGCATCTATGTGCATATAGTTGTATATATGTACATGTGTGTGTATACATGTGTATATGTATATTGCATGTGTGTGTTATCTATGTGAGTGTTTTGGTCTGTTTATGTGCATATGTGTATATTTGTGGGTGTGTATATGTATGCATGTGTGGATGCACGCATACATTAGAAAACATTAGAAAAATTAAAACTTTTATGATTACAAATTAAAATTAATATTTAGATCACAATGGTTTCGTAGAGGGTTTTGGGGGTGGTGTGTGGTTTTTTTCAACGTAAGTATTTAAAAGGGTACAGCTGGACTGGCTGGCACAAGCTGAGAGGAGAGATTGTGTAGGCCTTGTTCTATGTGCTGTGTTTTTCAAAGCCATGCTGCCTCTCCCTCGCATGTGGGTACCTCAGGCAGGGCGCCACTGAGCACTACCTGCTGTGGCGAGGGCAGCGGCTCCCCTCTTCTCAATGGTTGCTTTCTGGGAGCAGGATGCGGCTGTTGTCTGGCTCTGCCATTCTACCATCTCATCATCTCGGGGGCTCCTGGGGATCTTTTCTCTGAGAGAATATGGGTAATTATCGAAAATAATTCTCACAAACCGTGCCTGTAAATATATTTTTAAAGTGGCAGTGTTCCACAAGCACAGTTAGATGCCTGTAAAGAGACAAGGAGAGAAGCTTGATTTGGCATAGCAATAACAGGAAAAACAACAACAAATACCCAACAACAACCCACTTACCACCTAGTCCTCTGCCAGCCACAACCACAGCCAAACCATTTTTTAGACATTAAGTGCTGGGCATAGAAATCAGAAATGGCCCCATGGGTCAAAATACCCCACTCTGTCCCTGACACGTTGTATAGCCAGAAAGCAAGTCAGCATGCTAGAGCAAAAAGCTCAATGGAATTGGAGACAGAAGACCTGAATTCAAATCTCTGAATTCAAACCTCTGCCCCTTACTACCTGTGGACCTTGGGCAAGCTCAAGCGACCCAGTTTCTTCAGCTGTAAAACAAGTGGATGTAGGCAGTTTTTAAGGTCCCTTTCCAATCTTAAATCTATGACCCTATGTTGAAAGAAGCCCCGGAGGCTTTCAATTCCTATCCATAAAATCCCTGCAACTTCTTTTACTCCATAGCAGTATTAATGATGGAGAAAAAAAAGGAGTTTTTATCTCCTCAGGAATAAAAGGAGTTACCCCATGATGCCATCCTGTGCTCATTGTCCTCATTCTTACTGACAAAGAAGTCAAAAACCTCAATTGTGTGGACAAAAAGCTGGCCAATGATTCGCAAAATATCATCTCATAGGAGTTGACAGTATTAATAGGGTTTTGCCCAGGTCAGACGGATCTGGAATATTTTGCTCAATTCTGGGCAACTGGAGAGGGACTTTAACCAAGTGAATTAAGTCCCCACATGCTGAAGAGTCAGGAAATAAGGTCACATAAAGAACACTGGAAAGAAGTGGAGATATTTTAGGTGGAGAAAAAAAGATAAAGGGGGAAAAATGATAGCTTTCTTTAAATATTTGAAAGGCTGTCATATAAAAAATGAAGCTGATTTATTTTATGTTACCCCCAAGGCAGGGTGTGCTGAAGTCAGCTTGAACCAGTTTGCGAGAGATGATTGTTAAATTTTCAGTATGAGCCTTTACATCTTAGAAATCATCAAATGCTGCATCTCAGGGCTTGATTTATTATGTTGATTGTCTAGACTTAATAATATGAATGAGAAAATGTTAAAAACACAGATATGGGTCATGCATACCTTTTTAAAGAGCCAGTTACCAGCAGGCCCCTGCCCAGTGGGGACAAAACTGGAACCAGTGAGTAGAAGTTACAAGGAAACAGATATTAGATCAAAACTAGGAGAAAATAAAATCTAACAAATAGATCTATCCAATACTGGGATGGGCTTCATTCTGCAGAAATAATTACTGAACTTATTTGAGTAGAAAGTAGACAACTATCTGTTGGGGGAAAAATGTAACAGAAAGAATTCCTGTATTGAGTGGGGGGCTGAAGTAGAAAATCTAGAAGGTCCTTTCCAATTTTAAAATTCTAAAACCTCTGTGAACTAGAGGCAGAATGATATAAAGGGTAGAAAGCCTGAATCACATCCAGAAATGAGTCCTACCTTTGACATTCTTCATTCATGAGTCCTATATGCTAATAAAACCACAGGTTCAGTCCATCTCCTGAACCCTTCCTTATTAACTAGTCAAAAGAATTAAAACTCATCAGTTCTATGGTCATGAGGCAGTCATCACAGGGTGGATTTGGATTTGGAATCAAAATACCTAGGCCCTGGGCCCAATTCTGTCATTTATCAGGTAGGAAAGACATTTAACTTCTCTGAACCTTAATTTCTTCACGTGTAAAATATTTGAATGCTTAAAGGATCTATGATCTCATTGTGGTGGGTATTTCTGCCACTGGCTACAGATCACAGGCTATCCATACATGCTCACTTTGTCCATGTCCTCCTATTAAGCCTCCATTAAGGTGTACTAAGACTTCCTCTAAATCTTTTAACATACCTCAGGTACTCCCACTGTCCTGACTGATAAGTGGCTAATGTGGTTCAATATGGCAGGTAAGGTTGGTTCCAGTCAGGCTTCCCTTTACTGCCTGACCACATTGGCATACCCAGGATGGCTGCTGGCACGGGTTCTTAGATCTGCTTTACTAGGAAAGCTAGCTATTTAAGGGGTCAACAATCTTTTAATTACATTCACTAGACAGGGGGAAAGTCAGCACCCTGAACTTCAGAGAAAATACAGGCAGAGAAATAAAAACCAATGGACAGGGCTCTGACTGACTGAATCAACTATACACTTTAAATACATCCTTGGATCAAGAGAGCCATTACATCTGAGCAGTCAGGGAGCTCTGAACATAGGCCACTCAGAATCTCAATCAGGGAATCACAAGATCCTTTTCATAAGCAAGTCCCCAAAGCAAAATACCAACTCAGAGTATATATACACTTCTCAGAGCCAGAAGGCATCACCACCCTACTGACTCAATGCCTAATTAGAAATTATCAAAAGGTGTGAAAGCCCTTCTACAAGCAAACTTCCCCTAATCAAGTTTCCCTTATGAGTCTCCAAGTGAGGCCTAGGGAAGATCTTAAATCCCATTAACATTACATCACCTTGCTGCCAAGCATGCACCCTCTGAGCTGACCTTTCCCCACACCTTTTTTGATTTAGTAACATAATTAAAGCAATACTACCTTTGCACCTGCAAATGGTGTGTCACTTCAACTCACTAGAGTTTCATTCCCTAGGCAATACAGTAGATTAAGCACTGGGTCTGGGGTAAGGAAGATTTGAGTTCAAATCAAGCCTCAAATACTAAGTGTGTGACTTTGGGCAAGTCACTTAAACCTCCTCAGTTTCCTTATCAATAAAACAGGACTAATAATAGCACCTACCCACCAGGGTTGTTTTGAGGATGAAATGAGAAGATATTTGTAAAGAGCTTAGCACAATGTCTGGCACAGAGTAAATGTTTAAATGCTTTTTCATTCACTCATGCTTGGCTTCATCAAGAACAAGTCATGCTTTTTATATAGGGTTAATATTCTCATAGAGCAGGAGAATGTTGTGTATATAGTTTCCTTAAATTTCAACAAAGCATTTGCCAGTTTCTCATGTGATTTTGTGTACAAGATGGAGAGAAATGTTCAGTTGGTGTATTGAGAATTGTTTGAATATCCAAACCCAAAGTATTTAATGATTTGTTGTCCATTCTGACTCCAGTGAGAATACCAGGGATCTGTGCTCAGTCATTTCATTTAATATTTTTATCAATGACCTGGATAAATGAATAAATGACATGGCCATCAAATTTTCAGGTGTCACATTGCCGGAACAGAAAACTAACACAATTAGAAAACAGAGTAAGCATACAAAAATGTCTTAATAAACCATAAATCTGGACAGAATAAAACAATATGAAATTTGATGGAATGAATTTAAAGACATACTTGGGTTCAAAAAGTCAAATCAAAAATACATAATGGAAAACGGATGACTAAAGAATAGTTTGTCTGAAGAGCATCTGGGAATTTTAATGGCTAATAAGCTCAGTATGATTCTACAATGTAGTATGATGGTTCAAAATTTAATAAGATCTCAGACTACATGGAGAGGCATTGAGTCTAAGGTTAATATGAGGAGGAAAGCCCGAAGAGACCCTCAACTTTTTATCCTCCCCACCAGTGTTTCTAATGCTTCTGAGAGTTCATTGGAGAAGTATGTATACTTTTATGGCCAGGCACTGGTTACCAGGGACATGGTGGGAACTGAAAGGACAAATGGAACTGAACTAGAGAATTTGACTAAAAAATAAAGGCTGGCAACTTTGCGCTAGGTGTGGTGATTCAGAAAGTCTCACTTCTGCCTAAATGAACCTTGTTTGTGCCAGTGGAGGTTGTGAAGCTATATCAAGACATAGCTGAGGATATGTTGACTAGTCTGAGGTATGTAGCATGGGTGGTCTCACTCTGAAAGAATAATAAGATTTCTCTGAGGCAACAGCAGCAGAACACAGGATTTCGATGGAGCTTCTTTCGGTGCACAAGAAGGCTTCTCAAGCAGTTAATGAAGCTGGGAGACTCCCTGGACTTGCTCCTCTCAAAAGAAAAACCCCCTACACTTACTCCTAATTATTCTACAGATCACATCAGCCTTAATACTAAAATCTTATCTGTATACTTAGATTGGAAAGTGAAACGGCAAGCTCCTCCTAAAATTTCCATTTAAGAAGGAGTTGAAATTATTGCTAACAAAACCAAGGACACAAAAGAAAGAGAGAAATACATTTTAAAAATATAAAATATCCAAACAGAAAATTAAATAGAGATCTTAAATAACCAACTCTCAGAAAAAAGGGGAAAACTAGTAAAGGAATTATCAAAGGAAAAAGTTCTAGTCCTGGTAGATTTACAGGAGAACTATATCATACTTTAAGAACAATTAATACCAGAACTACACAATTTTTTTTAAGCAATCAGGGTTAATTTACTTGCTCAAGGTTACAAGGCCAGTTATTTTTGTGTGGGTGCCGAGCATCTGAGGCCAGAACCAATCCCAGGTCTCCCAACACTGGGACTGTCACTCTTACTCACTGCACCACCTGGCCGCCCCTACAAATTGTTTTTAAAATTAAGAAAAAACTTTATAACTTGACTAATGTCTAATGTGAAAGTATTTGCAGATCCTATACTGGATAGTATGCTGCCATGGGGCGGAAGGGGAGGGAGGGAGAGAAAATTTGAAACTCAAGGAATTGTGGAACTGAATCTTGTAAACTAAAAGTAAACAAATGAATTAATAAAGACCAAAAAATTTTTTTAAAAAATGAAAACATAAAAAATAAAAAAATAAAATTAAGAAAAAACCACTCTTCCAGACTCTTTTTATGCATATGCATGTGTGTATTCTTACCATAAAATAATAAAGAATTCCACCAATAGAATGAATGAATGAAAAGCATTTATTAAATGTGTACTTATGCAAAACTAAGTGCTGAAGATACAGATAGAAAAGTTACGCAATTCCTGCTCCCAAAAAAACTCTCATTCTAATGGGGAAGACTATATATGGAAGGTTTAAGCTGCAAGTCAGATGAAAAGGTCCTCTGGTATACACAGCACAGCAGATGGTAGTTTATATTCTTTTTTTTTTTTTAAGCAATCGGGGTTAAGTAACTTGCTCAAGGTTACATGGCCAGTTATTTCTCGGTGTGGTGCTAAGTGTCTGAGCCCGGGATTCTATCTCCAGGTCATCCCAACACTGGAGCCAGTGCTCTTACTCACTGAGCCACCGGCCGCCCCTAAGCAATTGGGGTTAAGTAACTTGCTCAAGGAAACATGGCCAGTTATTTCTGGGTAGGTGCTAAGTGTCTGAGCCCGGGATTCGATCTCCAGGTGGTCCTGACACTGGAGCCGGTGCTCTTCCTCGCTGTGCTACCTGGCCGCCCCAATAGTTTATATTCTTTAATGTAATCTCTATCAATAAAATTATATAATTTTCTGATGCTGAACCATTTTGTTAGTGCCAAGATGGTGGCAAGAACTTTGTTTTCTGGGTCGTCAGTAGCTGTGGCTATAGCATAGGGATTGCTTCTCAGGATGATGACTAAGGAAAGCAAGCTGGAAATACTGTTTTGGGTTTAGTGTCCTGAGATATCTTCATCTAGGTCTAAGGGGATATAGCAGAAATAAAGGTAGTGGTGGTGGAGGACTTGCCTGATACATGGTCCCCCTGCCCCTCCCTCAAGGTGCCTTGCCGCTGCAGCAAGGCCAGCTAAAGAATGTTCATGAAGGTAGCTGAAGGAAAGCAGGTGCTGTGGAGCACTTAGAGCTTGGTCAAAGATAAAAGATAAAATGATAAAAAAATTTGATAAAAGATGCCAAGATCATCTACTGCATACCAGGCCATCTCCAGTCGTCTTGATTTTTGTCTTGCCACTGAACTTCAATGGCTCTGGAAGAGAAAGGCTTATGACCTGATGCAGTTCTTCCTCACTTAAATCCAATTCACAAGTAAGTCACGACATCACTCCAGGATATCAGTGAAAAGTCTTCTTGGAAAACAAAGGACAAACAGCAACAACAGTGCCTGTTGATGATACCTATCTAACATTAGTCACTGGTAGTGGAAAGAAGGGTAGACTCCTTCTCCACAATGATTTCTCTCCTTAATGAAGACTGTGGAGGCTGGAATAGAAGCAGGTCTTGTGATTGGAGAGGCAGTGTTATCTCTCAGGATTCTGAGTTAGGGTCCATTAGAGTCTTAAGGCACATAATTGTAAAGATGGCAGTGGTGGTTTGATTTGTCTGGGACAGGCTGCCTTCTCTCTCTCCCTCAGAGATTAATGCAACAATCAATTCATTCAATAAATATAATTCAAAAAAATTAAATAAAATCTTGACAAGCAGACTATAACAGTTCATCCAGGAATCATTCATCATGAGCAAATCTGATTTATACCAGGAATACAAGAATGATCCCACATTAGAAACTCAATAAAATTAATTATGTGAAAAATAAAAACAACCAAAACTACATTATTATCTCAAGAGATGTAGGAAAAGTTTTTGTTGAAATACAATACTGTGAAGCATAGAGATATTAGAACCTTTTTTAATGTCAAAAAATCTCCATCTAAAACTAAAAACCTCATACGCAATGGGGATACACTAGAAGCTGTCCTAATAAATTCAGGGACAAATCAAGGATATCCATTATCCTCACTATTGTTTGATATAATTCTAAAACTGCTAGCAATAGCAATAAGAGAAGAATAAGAAATTAAAGGTAAAAAGACAGGAGAAGAGAAAATAAAACTATTCCTATTTACTGACATATTTTACTTAGAAAAACCTAAGGTATCAGTGCAGATACTAATTGAAACAATAGCTTCAGGAAAGTTGAAATAAATAAAGAACTGAAATAGCAACAGGAACATTCAGTGTTCATGGTTATGCCATGTCATTAGAATAAAAATGACAATATTACCAAAGTTAATTTACACTTTTAATGCTAAATCAAATGACAATATTACCAAAGTTAATTTACACTTTTAATGCTAAATCAATTAAACTATCAAAGGGATAAGTTACAGAACCTGATAAAATAACAACAAAATTCATTTGTAGGAACAACTTATTTAGAATATAAAGAGAAATAATGAAAACCAGCAGGAACAAAAGGAGAATAATACTTCCATACTTTAAACTATGTTACATTTCAAAGCCCTTTCATATGGGTCTAAAAAAAATAGAGAAGTAAATGATTAGGATAGACTAGACAATCAGAAACAATGGAACTCAAAAATCTAATGTTCTAAAAACTGGAAAACAAATTACTTAAGCAAAAACTCCCTATTTAATTAAAAACTCCTATGAAAACTGGAAAGCAGGCTGGTATAAATCAGACTTAGATAAACATCTTATACCATGTTCCACAATAAATTCAAAATGGATACATGACCTTATCATCAATCTTACCGAAAAAAATTAGAAAAGAAGATTATAGGGGTGGCTAGGAGGTGTAGTGAATAGAGAATGGGCCCTGGAGTCAGGAGACCTGAGTTCAAATCCAACCTCAGACAACTTAACACTTACTAGCCATGTTACCTTGGGCAAGTCACTTAACCCCAATTGCCCTGCCTTCCCCCCTCCAAAAAGCAAAATTTAAAAAAAGAAGAAAAAAGATTATATATCCTTCACAGCTATGGGTAGGAGATATATTCTTAAACAAGAGATAGAGACACAAAACTCAGAACAGATAATTTCATTACATGACTAAAAACTTCTACAAAAGTAAAATTAATTCATGAAGGATAAGAAGGGAACCAGTTGAATGGGTTGGGGGGGCAGAGAATTTTTTTTATCAAATTTTTCAGATAAAGGTTTAATATCCAAGACAGAAACAGATATATAAAGACATATTATATGTGTATGTGCAAACTATTAATAACCATATGAAAGAATGCTCCAAATCACTTATAATAAAAGAAATACAAATCAAAACATCCTTGATGTTTCATCTCATATCCAGAAAACTAGTAAAGATAACAAAAGATTAGAATAATCAGTGTTGGAGGGATTGTAGGAAGACAAGCACATGAGTTCATTGTTGGTGGAACTATGAATCAATACAACCATTTTCAATAGGAATTTTGAATTATTCAAATAAAGTGACTAAAATTTCTATACTCTTTGACACAGAGATTCTATGACTAGGCTTATACTCTAAGAAATGATTGATAAGAAGAATGTTCCCATATACACCAAAATATAGCAGCTCTTTTTTGTGGCAACAAAAACTTTAAAACAAAGTAGATGCTCATCAAGTGAAGAATGGCTGGATAAATTATGGTATATGACTGTAATAGAAAGTTTCTGTACTGTAAGAAACAATGAATGTGATGAATACGGTGAAACATAGAAAGACTGAGATGATCTGATGCAGAGCGAAGTAAGAAGTGTCAAGAAAACAGTTTATACAATGACTACAACAATGTAAACATAAATTAAAAACAACTTCAAAAAACTCAAAAGTGAATGTTATGGAATTACTAGGACCTAGGTGATACAGTGGAGGTGATAGGCTTGGAGCAGGAAGATCTGAGTTCAAATCCCATCTCAGACACTTAGTAGCTGGGTAATAATGGCCAAGTCACTTAACCTCTGTTTGCCTCAGTTTTCTCATGTATAAAATGAAGATCATGATTAACACCTGTCTCTTAGGGTTGTTGTGAGGATTAAATAAGATAATATATGTAAAGAGTTTGTACAGTGCCTGGCACAGAGGAAGTACTATATAAATGTTAGCTACAATAATAATAATTATTATTATTAACAAGCATGGCTCCAAGGAAGAGTCACAGCTCAACCAATTTCTCTGCAAAAGTGTGAGGGCCACCAGTGTAGAATATATTCAGATATATAAGCATACATGTATGTACACATATTTTTCAGACTTTTTCAATATATTGATTGATTTTGCTGAATCTTTACATCTTCTACTTTTCTTTTTCTTCTTTAAAAACATTATTTTTATATGGGACAATTCTCTAGAACAGAGGGAGAGATACTGGGGAAAAATTAGGCAATGTAAAAGTAAATGTAAAAACAAAAGCTATCCATAAAATATCAGTATCAATTTTTTTATTTATCTATTTATTTTTAGTGTTTACCATTCATTTCTATAAGATTTTGAGCTCTAAATTTTCTCCTCCTCTCTCCCCATCACCTCCCCAAATTGGCATGCAATCTGATATAGGCTACACATGTACAATAATATTAAGCATATTTTCACATCAGTCATGTTATAAAGAAGAAATAGAACCAATGGGAGAAACCGCAAGAAAGAAGAAACAAAAAAAGAGCAAATAGTATGCTTCCATCTGCATTCAGATGCCAAAGTCCAGATGTGGACAGCATTTTCCATCTTGAGTCTTTTGGAGTTGTCTTAGATCCTTGCATTGCTGAGAAGAGCTAAGTCCATCAAAGTTGTCTCTTTTTTTTAAGTATTCATTTATTTTTAGTTTTCAACATTCATTTCCATAAGATTTTGACTTCCAGATTTTCTACCTATCTCTACCAGCCCCCCCTCTTAAGACAGCATGTAATTTGATATAGGTTCTACATATACATTCATTTTAAACCTATTTTCACATTAGTTATGTTGTAAAGAAGAATTGGAACCAATGGAAGAAAAAACAAGAAAGAACAAACAAACAAGAGAGAGAGCAAATAATATGCTTCGATTTGCATTCAGACTCTATGGTTCTTTTTCTGGATGTGGACAGTATTTTCCATCATGAGTCTTTTGGAGTTTTCTTAGATACTTAAATTGCTAAGAAGAGATAAGTCTATCAAAGTTAGTCATCATACAATGCAGCTGTTACTGTGTGCAATGTTCTCCTAGTTCTGCTAACTTCACTCAGCATCAGTTCATGTAAGTCTTTTCATCATTTTTTATGGACCAATAGTATTCCATTACATTCATATACCACAACTTGTTCAGCCATTCCCCAATTGATGGGTATCCCCTCAATTTCCAATTCTTGGCCTCCACAAAAAGTTGCTATACATATTTTTGTACATGTGAGTTATGTGAGTTAGCTAAAGCTAACATTTCTAGTACAATACTGAATAATAGTGGTGATAATGGACATCCTTGTTTCACCCCTGATCTTTTTTTAATTAAACTTTATGTTTATTTTTAGTTTACATCATTCATTTCCACAAGATTTTCAGTTACAAATTTTCTCCCCACCTTTCCTTTCCCGCCACCCCAAAACAGAGATCCCACTGTGAATCCCCTCCCCCAATGTGCTCTCTCCTATATCTTCCCCCATGCCCCCTCCGACTTTCCAGTAGGGCAAGATAGATCTCTATTCCCCAGTGCCTGTATATCTTATTTCCCAGTTGCATGTAAAAAAAATTTATTTTTAGACATTTGTTATTAAAACTTTGAATCCAGATTCTTTCCCTTCCTCCCTCATCACCTACCTATACTGGGAAGATAGGCAATTCAATATAGGTTGTACATGTGTAGCTATACAAAACATTTCTATAGTGGATACATTATGAAAGACTGACTATATTTCTCTCTATCCTATCCCACCCCCACTTGTTCTATTCTCTACTTTGACCCTGTCTCTTTTCAAAAGTGGGTGCTTCTAACTTCCCTCTCCCCAAACCTGTCCTCCCTTCCATCATCCCCCTCTTATCCCCTTCCCCCTACTCTCCTATAGGGTGAGATATCCTACTAAGTGTGTATGTCATTCCCTCCCTAAGCCAAATCCAATGAGAATGAGGTTTACCCATTCCCTTTTGCCTTCCCATTCTTCCTCTCCATTGTAACAGTTTTTCCTTACCTCTTCTATATGATATAATTTACCTCATTCTGTCTCTCCCCATCTCCTCTCATTATATTCCTCTCTCACCTCTCAATTTCACCTTTTAAGTATAATTCCTTCCTATTCATTTGGTCCTGTGCTCTCTGTCTATGTATACCTGTACACATTTTTACACACCCTCACATATGTATTCATATGCCCATATACCCTCCTATATAGACATATATGTATGTATACATATATATGTATATATACACATTTATATTACCTTCAACTACTCTCATACTGAGAAAAGTTTCATAAGTTACAATTCATGGTTTTCCATGCAGGAATGTAAATAGTTCAACTTTGATAAGTTCCTTATGATTTTTTTTCCCTGTTTACCTTCTCATGCTTCTCTTGCTTCTTGTATCTAAATGTCAAATTTTCTATTCAACTCTGGTTTTTTAATCAAGAATGCTTGAAAGTCCTCTATTTCATTGAATGACCACATTTTCCCCTGAAACATTATACTCAGTTTTGCTGGGTAGGTGATTCTTGGTTTTAATCCCAGCTCCTTTGACCTCCAGAATATCATATTCCAAGCCCTTCGATCCCTCAATGTAGAAGCTGCCAGGTCCTGTGTTATCCTGATTGTGTTTCCACAATATTCAAATTGTTTCTTCTTGACTGCTTTTAATATTTTCTCCTTGATCTGGGAACTCAAGAACCTGGTTATAATATTCCTAGGATTTTTCTTTTGGGGATCTTTTTAAAGAGGTGATCAATGGATTCTTTCAACCTCGATTTTGCCCTCTGGTTCTAAAACATCAGGGCAATTTTCCTTGAGAATTTCTTGAAGGATGATTTCTAGGTTCTTTTTTTAATCATGACTTTCAGGTAGTCCAATAATTTTTAAATTATCTCTCCTGCATCTATTTTCCAGGTCAGTGGTTTTCCCAATGAGATATTTCACATTGCCTTCTATTTTTTTCATTTGTTTGGAACTGTTTAATAGTATCTTGATTTCTCATAAAGTCACTAGCTTCCATTTGCTCCAAACTAATTCTGAAGGAATGATTCTCTTCAGTGAGCTTTTGAGATTCTTTTTCCATCTGGCAAATTCGACTTTTTAAGGCATTCTTCTCCTCATTGCCTTTTTTTTTTAAGCAATTGGGGTTAAGTAACTTGCTCAAGGTTACACGGCCAGTTATTTCTGGGTGTGGTGCTGAGTGTCTGAGCCCGGGATTCGATCTCCAGGTCGTCCCAACACTGGAACCGGTGCTCTTACTCACTGAGCCACCTGGCTGCCCCCCCTCATTGCCTTTTTGAGCCTCTTTTGCCATTTGAGTTAGTCTATTTTTTAAGGTGTTATTTTCTTCAGTCAGATTGTTGACTCTCATTTCATGATTTTCTTGCATCATTCTCATTTCTCTTCCCGATTTTTCCTCCACTTCTCTTATTTGGCTTTCAAAATCCTTCTTAAGCTCCTCTATGGCCTGTAACCCATTCATATTTTTCTTGGAAGCTTTTGGTGCCGGAGTTCAGACTTCCTTGTCTTCCTGCAATTCCATGATTTGATCCTTTTTGTCCCCAAAAAAGGAATCCAAAGTTGGATTGCTGTACCTGCTTTGCTTTCTTTGCTTGTTCATGTTGCCACTCAATTACTTGACTTTTGAGCTTTTTGCAAAAGTAGAACTCTGCTTCCAGAGAGGAGAGATTTGTCCCAAATTGCTGAGGTTTTCTCAGCTGCCAGAGCTATTTGTGACAGGCTGCCTTTTCTGAATCCTTCACACGCTGTGGCTCACTGGTCACACACCCCAGGATCTCCACCCTAGACAGCAATCCAGATCCAAGCAGGTTAAAGCAAGAGCAATTACCCCTCAGAATGGTCACTTGGTCCCTCTACAATCTGCAGGCTAGGATCTCTGAAGTAGCCATGCAGCTGGGACAGTCATGCCCTCCAGGGGCAGAGGCCAAACGATACCCCTGCACCCCCTGTTTCCAAAGTCTACACTGACCTCTCACTTTGTCTTTGGAATCTTTGGGTTAATAATTCTGGAAACTGCCATAGCTACTAGTGATCTACTCTCCCAAACATCCGAGGCTGGTCAGGCTGCCCTGAGGCTAAAACCACAGGCTCACATGGGGCTGTGCTCTGCTCCTAGTGGGCTGTGATGAACCCTTCCTGTCTGCCTTCCAGGCTGTCTTCAGTGGGAGATTTGTTTCTCTTTGTCACTTTGTGGGTTCTGTAGACCTACAGTTTGTTTAGGGTCATTTCTTATAGGTATTTGAGGTGGTTATGGGGGGAGCCCAGGCAGTTTTCCTTCTTCTATGCCGCCAGCTTGGCTCCATCAATTATTTTTTTTAGAAATGGTTAAAAGAAACCAGCTGCTTCCTTGACACAGATTCAATGTCCTCCCCTATTTTCCCAGATATCTCCTATAATAAAGATAGAAGACCTTGGCACTTAAAGTGCTATCTACATAAACTTTCTACTTAATAAATATGTCTTGAATTGAAATGTTGATTAAATTATAATGAGATAAATCATTTTTGGATGAGAGCCACTCTCAGAAACCTGCTGATAGTCCACCAGAAATATACAGCTCTAGCCAGCTTAGTATTTTTGTTAACAGTCATAAAGCCATAATAATATATTTTTCTTAATCTTATAATGACTTATGTTCATATTTTTTGGAGGGGAGAAGGCAAGGCAATTGGGTTTAAGTGACTTTCCCAAGGTCACACATCTAATGTCAAGTGTCTGAGGTTAGATTTGAACTCAGGTCCTCCTGACTCTGGGGCCAGTGCTCTATTTACTGTGCCATATAGTTGTCTTTCACTATTTTTTTACCTCACAAATCAAGTGTATGCCACAGAATCATGTAGAAACTATGTGCCTCAAGAACTTTGTACCTCATGAACAGTCTTAAGATCTAGTGCCATTATATGAGGTATTGGGTATTTTATTTTCCAAAGAAAAACCACTGTTCCGTGCACTTTTAAACAAACAAAATAATTTGCCTGAATTAGGAGAGAATTTTCTGAAAATTCCTGCTTTGAGAAAAAAAAAGTCATTTTGTGCTCAAGAAGTGGGAAAATAGCTTCATAGTGATCCTAATAAACTTCCTTTGGCTCCTATGGCCTGATCTCCAGTCAACTCTCAAAAGTAACATAATGCTAACATCACCATCAAGCATATCTCTGGACTGTGGGAAAAGTACCTGAAATCCATTTTTGGCCAAGTCCATTTTCAATCCAGAGCAAAACATTTATCATACTTGAGTATGTTTGCCAGGGAAAATTAAAGTGGATGTAAACATTGCTTCCTTCCTTTCCTGAATGCCTATTTTTCTGGATACTGCCAAATATGTTTTCAGGGACCCCTCCTCCTAAAAAAGAGCAATAAGTTGATTGCAGACTCTTGGCTTGATGCCAATTAGCCAGGTGGTTCAGTAAATAAAGCCCTGGACCTGGAGTTGGGAAGACTAAACCTAACATTTAGCAGCAATGTAACCCTGGGCGATCATGTGTGCCTTCCTCAGTTTCCTCATCTGGGGAGGGGAAGGGTGGTAATAATAGCATCTACTTCCCAGAATTGTTGTGAGGTTAAAATGAGATATTATTTGTCAATCCTTTTGCAAAGCTTAAAGCTCTGTAGAAATACTAGTTGTCATTATTTTGTAATGATGGCATACAACGCATATGAGCCATTGAAATGGAGCCTTAGAACAATGGCAGTGAGGTGAACTGACTAGTCACTGTCACTTTGGTTGTAAACATTTAAGTAGAGGGACAGAAACATCTTGCAAGCAGACCTGTTGCTCTGGCTTTCGCAAAAATTAATAAGCATACTGTGAGATGCGGGGCACACTGGAATAGGGAGATGGAATAGATGGAATATTTTCAAGTCTTTCAGGTAATTTTGGTCCAAAGACCTATCCAATTGGCTTTGTGAGGTTCCTATTTACCAACAACCAGTTAATGGATATTTTTCAGCCTATCTTTGTCATTCTTCTGTCTGATGTCTCATTTAGTTAATCATGTACATTTTGGAGGCAAAGCCACTAAAAAGGACTAATTCTGGTCCAATAGCAACACCAGTTTAAGCCCAACTGATGCTTTATATTTTGCACAATTTTTAATGAATGTCCTTCCTATTCCCAAGTGTACACACAACCAAGCACTCAGAGTAATTACAAATGCCTATTATTTTGTTTTAAAAAGCAAAGATCCTAAAAAGGGTGGCAAAGAAATTCTTCTGCTGGATTGATCAAGGAATTATGCTTTTGTCCTGCCTTTATATTTTCCACAATGCATCCAAGTATCACTGTCCTTAATTGTTCTTTCATCTCACCCATTGACTTGAAATCAGCATCGCTCTCCAGGAGTAGCATTAGCTTGAGAACTGGGTAAAGAACGGCAAAGAGGCTTAGCATAGTTCAGCACTGCAGATTAAGTGCCTCTTCAAAGATGTCACCCCAGATGTGGCAGGCTACATTCTTCCTTTCCCCTGGCAACAGCTGTGGAGTCACATCAGTGCTGGTGCCTTATGTTTCTGAACATTATGATAGGGAATAAAAGCTGCCTTTTTAATGGCTTGGGTTTGTGTTGGAGGCATAATTTTCTGTTTACATTACAAAAGGGCAAGCTTTGTGTGTTTTCATTACTGACACTGACAGAAAAAGAGAAAGATGAGTGGCTTTCCTATCAATAATTCCTCCTATTCAGAATCGTTGATTGTGTTCAAGAGTGGGATACAAGTCATCCTTTTACTTACTGATCAGCACTCTCAACCTCATTAAATAAATAGTCAAAAGAAACTGCAATTGCCAGTGAGAAGCAGAAAATACATTTTGCATCTCTAAATAGGGTATATTAGTAAAGAAGAAGGAAGAGTGAAATGTCCAATGCCTCTACACACACCTCTCTGCCTACCCATGCCTTCCACATACTTACATCAAAGCACCAAAAAATAAGTTGTATGATTTCCTGGGTGACAGACAAGCAGGATACTTAATAGGATTCAGGACCATTCACATAGGTGTTAGTTGTTCAAATCCAGGAAAGTTAGTAGTAACCAGAATCTACTACCCCAGACAGTCACTGATTTGAGGGGAGAAGGTTCTGCACAAGTCATTGGTCTCTACAGGAATAAAAATTATCTCCAAATGAATACCCCTTTATAATCTTCATCCTTGCTGCCAGTTTCAGCTAAGAGGATAGGATGAATTTGATAAGAATGATCAAGAAATAGAGCAGGAGGGGCGGCTAGGTGGTACAGTGAATAGAGCACCGGCCCTGGAGTCAGGAGGACCTGAGTTCAAATTTGACCTCAGACACTTGACACAATTACTAGACATGTGACTTTGGGCAAGTCACTTAACCCAATTGCCCTCCCAAAAAAAAGCAAAAAAAAAAAAAAAGAAATAGAGCAGGAACATTCTTATTACAACCTAGGAGTGGAACCTCCTAACCTGGTTAATTATGGGGCATTTTCCTGAAGAAAAACTTAGGAAGATCTGATTTGCTGGACCTGAGCCCTCCCTATTCAGCATGCAGAAATTTCACTTCAGATTGTCTCCAACCCACAATATTTTTCTAATAAGGGTTCTCTTATTTCATTACACAATATCTTTGCCTAAAATTATCAGGTATTAGTTATTAACAGTAGTCATAATTTTATATTGGCAGCTAGGTGGCACAATGGATAGAATGTTGGATCTCAAGTCAGAAAGTCCTAAGGCAGGATCTAGCCTCAGACACTTATTAGCTTTGTGACACTGGGCAAATCACTTACTCTCTGTTTATCTCAGTTCCCTGTGTATTGTATATTATTTGCTAATAGGGATAATAATAGCACCAATCTCCCAGTGTTGTTGTTGAGGATCAAATGAGATATTTGTAAAGCATATGGTAGTGAGTGTGGAACATAGTAGTGCTATATAAATTCTATCATCATCATTATTTCTCCCTTCTGGTCAGAGGACTTGACTATTGTTTATGTAGAAAAGCAGTGAATAATAGCCCCAAAATGTTTTTACATCATCAGTATAGGGGACCTCCACTGATGAAATTCTTCTAAAATGCAGATTTGTACCTTCTATACAGTTTATAGCATTTGAGTTGTCTATACAAAAATAATTATATTTATTTAGAAAATGTTGTATATGTGTTTTTGTTTGTGTTTTTAGCTCCATGTATTTTTGCCTTCCTCATTTGTATGTGTGTTTTTTTAATAGCACGGACTTTTTAGAGTAACCTAGTAGAACTCAGAGGTGTTGATCTGAGAGCATCCAAAGAGAACCTGGCTTTGCGCTATCATGAGTTAATCTGTAAGGTGAATTATCAGAGTTGATTGTGATTGCAAAAATGATCATTGTTCTCCTAAATACTTAATATATTGAGCTGTTGTTCACTGATATTCCCAAGAACTCAAGCAATGTCTCCTTTCTTGCTACCTGAGCTACTATTTCCTAGATTTTATAGCTAAAATGTCTCCCAATCTAAAGTCCTTAGAACTTCTTGTGGACCAATGATGAGGAATTTTATTCTGACCTAACCACTGGTTGAAACACATCTATACTGTCTTATATACCTCTTTTGAAGGATTCCCCATGCTCATCAAGGCAAAAATCCTACTTTGTTCTGTTCCCTATAAATAAAATCTGATTTGGTTTACAAGATTTGTACCATAGAATCAGATCACTTCTATTCTAAATGAAACATTTTTTTTAGGAAGTCATACTATAAACATTCAATAGTAGTAGTCAGAGTCGTAGTTGTAGTCTTAGTAGTAATAGCAGTAATGGTGGTGGTGGTAGTATTGGATGAAGAGGAGGTGGCAGCATTTATATCGTGCCTACAAAGTACCAGGCACTGTGCTAAGTGCTTTACAAATATTATCTTATCTGATCCTCACAACAACTTAGGTGCTATCATTATTCTCATTTTACAGATAAAAATGAAGCAGACAGAGGTTAAGTGTCTACTACATGCTAGACACTGTTCTAAGCACTGAAAATACAAAGAAAGATTAAAGATAGTCCCTGCTCTCTAAGACCACACAAAACTAGTGGGGATACAATATGCAAGTCATCAAAAGTCACTATCTTTCAAATACTGAAAGAGTGGAAGGGAATAAATATTTATTAGGTGCCTGCTGTATGCTAAGCACTTTATAAATAATATCTCATTTGATTCTCACAACAACCCTGAGAGTTAGGTGCTATTATTGTCCTCATTTTACAGTTGAGGGAACTTAAGCAGATAAAGATTAATGACTTGCCCAGGATCACACAGCTAGTATCTGGGGTTGAATTTGACTTGAAGACTGGAGTCTTCTTGACTCCAGACCCAATACTGGAGCTACTGCACCATCTAGCTGTCTTGAGAATGGTAGTTGGGCATGGGGGGAAGAAAGAAAAGGCAAAGTAGAATTATTTGGAAACTGAGTGAGCTGGCAAGTTGACTTTGAACTGCCTTACTGTCCTTTCCGTGTGTCTGTAATATCAAGAGCATCCCAGTTTTTCAAACCTATGCCTACATTATGAGATTTAAATGCACACTCCAAATCATTTCCCATATATGGTGAAATACACATACTAGAAGGTTGTTTATAGTTGGTTCACTACTTGGGTTGTCTATCTTAAATATCTACCTTAAATTTCTTAAGGAAATTTTCTAGAAACTCCAGCTATGAAATAATTTTAAAGCATCCCTTATAGAGGAAAGATTTTCATCAACACTTTTCTTTCATAATTACAGTTTATAATATATATTATACACAACAGAGATCATGCCTTAGAAGAACTGTTGCCTTGGCATCCTACTCTCCCAATTGGTGATCGCCTCTCTGGGATTACTGTTTCAGGACAACCCTAGCAACCATGCTTCACCTCATTTCCTCCTCTCCAAACACCTCCTCTATAGCCTCCCACCACACATACTAGACAGAGCCTCTCCTTCCCAATTCCTATCCTATTCCAGGAACTGGAATCCAGGATCAAATCAGCTCTGTAATTGTTCTTGGATGAGGTGTGTCAACCTACTCTTTTATGGAGCCACTAATCATCCTCTAACTTTATGGAAAGTACCCCTTTCTGACCATCCTTCCCCTTGTCTACTGTTTTGGAATATAAACACCTTGAGAGCAGGTGCTGTCTTTGCTTTTGTTTTTTTTGTATCCCTAGTACTTAGCATGATGATTGGTAAGTAATACATACTTCATAAATTTTTTCACTAGCTCCTTCATTAATTCATTAAAAATGTAAATTTGAAAAGCAATATGGCACGATGGATATGTCAGGACAGCTTAAGTCCCTGCCTATGCCACATATGAAATATATTACCAGAGGTAAATTACTTCAAAAAGCTCCTGGGTAATCCTCTAAGCCTGTTAATTTGCAAAACAGTAGCTGATTTGCATTGGTGGAGGGCATATCTTCCTTCTATCTGTTCACCAGGAAAAAGAGCCTCTTCATCTCCCTCCGTTTATTTTCCTTTTATGATTATAAAAGGGGTAAAAGTCACCCAAATCTAAAGCAGTACAATTAGTTCTGTGCAGCTGCCAAAGAACGTACCTCCATTTCCAAGTGCATTTTGCTTGTGTAATCCATGCTTAGGAGGAACAGAGATCAGGAGTATCCATCCATACAAATGAAAACTATATGTGTGCACCAGAGCAAACTATAGAAGAAAACTCTCTGACCTTTTCACCATCTAGCCCTGGATCACCTAACCTTTAGATGGTAAACATATTCTGTTGCTGAAATGGTTACACCATTGGGGGTGAAGGCATTTTCCTATGAAAACTTGCAAGAATATGCCACCTTGGTTTTTTTCTTCCAGGTGTGCTCATTTGTTGATAGCTCAGTAAAATAGCATTTCGTAGAATATACTGACCATCTTACTCCTTTAAAGTAAAGCTTGGATCTATCCAAGGGAAAACATAATTTGTGACAAAGTCGTCTTGGAAGGAATATCTTAGCTGGGCCCTGTCCATATTCAGATATGTTGCCTTCTCGAACAAAGTAATCTTGACAAAAATAAGTCCCAATGAAAGCAATGGTTCCTTTGACATGCAAATACACTTACTGTGAATCCAACATAGTCTCAAATCTCCAAATCAGAAAGAGAAGATATCAAGCAGTTCAGACATTTGCAGCCAAAGCGAGATGTTAAAATCATTGGAAGAATTTTTAGAACAATGTCATTCCAAAAATATAAATTATGTATTATATATAAGCCTATTTATTATGCATAATGTAATATAGGTATATACATGTAGAGATACTAAATGGTGGTGCACTTTTTCTTTTAAAAAAAAGATTAAAAGTCTAAATTAAATCTTCAAAGGCAAGAAAAGGGGGTTAAGGCTGGCACTCTCTCAGTTCATTATGTCGTGCCTAGCAATTGCTAGGGTCACAGAACAATGAGTGATTATACATACCATATGAACTGCAATACCTAGAGACAAAAGGATTACTAAAGAAGCAGTGGCAGCTTGAACTCTGCATTTTCCTTCTTTTGTTTACCAGTTTTCTAATATGCCTTTAAAAGAGCTGCCTCGAGATATTGTAGGAATATGAATATTGAGAGCACATCAGCATTTTCAGAAAGAAATAAATTACACCACCTATAGTGAAGTCACCAGCCCTTTCTATTTAGTTCCAGATCTGACATCCTATCTACTCTTTTTGCATTTCTCTGGAGCCCCCTAAAATTGACTGGTAAAGTGATGAGCACAATAGGAATGAAGCAGGATTTTTCTCAAAGTATTCTTAAGAGAAATTAATATATGGCTAAGCTTAAAGTTGAAGACAGAAGACAGCGCAATGCAAATTGAAACCACCCCATGAAAATGGACTTTGGATCGCTTAACCTCTTTGAGGTTCAGTTTCTTCATCTGTAAAATGAATGAGCTTATAAGATCATAGATTGTATTAGAAGTGTCCTTAAAGAACACTTTCTTGTTCATTCAGTCATGTCCTTGGCAAAGATACTAGAGTGATTTGTCATTTCCTTCTCCGGTGGGTTAAGGCAAGCAGAGGTTGTGACTTGCTCAGCATCACACAGCTATTCAATTTCTGAGTGTGAATTTGAACTCAGGTCTTCCTAACTCCAGGTCCAGCACTCCATCCACTGAGCCACTAGCTGCCTCTTATCCCATCACTTTATAGATGGGGAAACTGAGGCACAGGTATGTTAAGTGACTTTCGCATTCAAAAAACATTTTTAAGTTGCAGGAACTATGTTGCAGGAACTATGTCTGATGCTGGGGATACAAAAACAGAAGTGAGATAGTACCTGAGTTCAAGAAGCAAGGAGCAGAGCTAATATTCAAATTCAGGTCTTCTTACTCCAAACCAGGTACCCTTTCCACCATACCAACCTTCCATGAAATGCATACTTCTGGCTGTGAATCTTTGAACCTATGATCAGTCAGCTCTACCCCCCTAAGGACCTGCAGAAAGACAAGACGATGTGGTGGTCCTCATATAGTAGTGAAATGAGCAATAAATAAATCAAAGGTGACCCCAATTGCCAGTTGTTTTCCCTCAGATTTCAGAATTTCCTCAAAAATATCTTTATATTTTCTGTTTTATGAAACCCCCTGCCCTTCGAATCACTGGGGCATTGACAGAGTGGCACTACTTTCTTTGACTCTATTAGCTTCTCAAGTCACTTTTTCCATTTCCTGTATCTCTATACCCAGCCAACCCTTCTTAAAGTAACCTTATCAACAGATACATACATGAAAAAAAAAGTCAGTAAGAAAAAGAACTCAATTAAATGAGAGGCAAAGGGGAAAATGTGGTATTAATTCCACTTATTCATGAAATTAAAAAAAAAAAAGTAACCTTCTACCTGTCTTTTCCAAAGTGACTCAGGTTCCCCATTCAATGTAACCATGATACCAAACTGTTAAATGGACATGACTGAGACAGGCCATTTGGAGGAAACAGGAAAGCTCCCCTGTGTCTCCATTCCCTCCCCCCACTCCTTGTCATAAACAGTCCCAATTTGATCTCCTGAAGAGATTGCCTTCTATTCAACCGGCCCCTCACAGGCCCCTGGGGGATAAAATGACAATGAAAAACTATCAAATAGGAGAAAATCTAATTGTTCAACCTATACAAGTCCCTGGTATTTCTGCTGGCATCTTAGAAAGACACATTTTTAGCTTTCATCTGAGTTTTCAATCCAGATGGATATCTATAAAGTTAAATCACATTTGATGACCGGACAAATGGAAACTTCTTGGGTATAAGAAACTTCAGTGTCTTAAATATGAATCTGAATCAATATTTTGTCCAACTCCTAATCTCTAAGATGCTAATTCCCTTAGAGTGTATATAGGGAGCCCTAGAAGAATTTGAGCTCTCTTGGTAGAATAAGAGGAATTCTAAATTTTAACAGAGCCCCATCTTTCCAGATCATGTCAAAGTAATTTCAACTTCAAGGTCACATCCTCACAATTAGCAATATAAGTATGATGAGGATAAAGTATTACTACTCAGATGATTTTGACCACAGACAAACCCAGAGAATGAATAGATTTCCTGGTATCACATATAGGCCCAGGAAGTGAATACACGGCCTTACTTTTTCAACTTGGAATGGCCAGAAATTATTTTTTAAAAAATGGAAAAAGAAAGATGGTAATTACAGAAAAAGATGAGAAGAAGAAAATGTTGACTAAAACAAGCATTGTTAATAGTTGTCAAAAAGTATGTTTTAATGAGGGGTGGCTAGGTGGCGCAGTGAATAGAGCACTGGCCCTGGAATTAGGAGGACCTGAGTTCAAATTCAGCCTCACAAAAACTAGCTGTGTGACCTTGGGCAAGTCACTTAACCCAAATTGCCCTCCAAAAAGAAAAAAAAGGCTATTTTAAAAGGAAAAACAGGTTTGAAGTTTCAGAAATGCATTTGCTTTGCAAAGTAAAAAAGTTAATATTTCAAATACAGTAAAAACTCAACTATCTAAAGAATGGATGAGTTTTTCAAATAACTAAAAAGTAATCCTTTTACATACCAGAATGTTACATTTTAGTTTTCTTGATGGAAATTTCTCAGAAACGTATGATGCTATTCAATTGTTACCTTCCTAAACAGTATGATTGAACATAATAAAAATTTTCTAAATTAACCACAACTATTGTTATAAATATCATTTTATTGCACTGTACAGTTGATGTAGCTAAAGAAGCAGTTCTAAGTGGTGTAGGACACAGAACTGAATGCTGTAGTTCATCATTGTTGCTGTTGTTCGTCCTTTATTTCCAAAGAGGACCAATGACATCATGGCGTAATGTCTTGATTTGTGCGGGAATTGGATTTAAGTGAGGCAGAGTCATACAAAGTTGTCAGCCTCACTCTCTCTTTCAGATCCATTGAAGCCCAATGACAAGACAAAGTCAAGATGATCAGTGATGATGCAGCGGATGACCTTGGCATCTTCAATGTCTGACCAAGCTCTAAGCACTCCACAGTGCCTGCTTCAGTTGCCTTCATGACCGTTGGAACAAATTGTTCTCGTTCGCCCATTCTACCATGGGAAGTTCTTACATGCTTGGCGCAGACATGACCCTTATCCATTGATGGGTTTGAGGCCTGTCTGTTACCCTCAACCTGGTTTAGCCTTTCTGCCAAGATGGTTGTGCTGGGGTTTGGCCACTACACATGCTATATCTTAGAGTCACAGGTGAGAGTTGGGTGGTGGACACTAAAGGGGGATGAGCAGCCCTGAAAAGGACTGAGCAAGTAGTACTACATGCAATGAATGTCATCCCCAGGTAGCTAATCTGCGTACATTTGGACATAGGAATGAACATGTCTCTAGCATGTTATACAGAGGCTTTTAAGTACTCTTAGGCTGTAAGCAGCTGTTTATCTCCTCCTCTCTATTTTGCCCCTTCCCTCCTGCTTAGACCCAGCATAGATAATTGAAAAATGTGCTATCTTCTTGATATGAGACAACCTCAATTCATCAACTCCTTCAACTGATACCCACTCTTTTTGACACATGTGGAAACAAATGATGCCACAGAAGAGACTTGAAATACATGTCTCTTGTGACTTTGAAGTCCTGGGTTGGAAACTAAAAGACTTAGATGTCACATCTGCTATTCTAATCTCTTATTCTAATGGAAAATTTTCAGTCAGTGAATTTTACATATTCTTCCCATGTAAAAGTCAAAATGACAGTAGGCTTAGAATCATGTCAGCCAGAGAAGCAGCTATGGTACAGTGAAAATCTCATTTGAATATGAAATTGAGAGCCTGGTTCAAATCCCAATTCTACCACTTACTACTTGCATAACATAAAACAAATCACTTAAATTTTCTGAGACAGTTTCCTTATCCATAAAATGAGGTTGATGATTCTTGAACTCCCTAACTAGCAGGGTTGCTCTGAGAATCAAATGAGGTAATATATCTCTTACAGAGAACATGTGTTCAAATGTTCCAGAGAATCTGTGATTTCATCAATTTGGGGGCCGTCTCCAGTGATACAGATTTTGGTCCATTCATACCTGCTTATCCTTGCTCAGGTCCAGAAATTCAGCACAAAAATCCACTCAGTACACTGGAGGCCCTCTTGGCTTTCTCCCTGCATCACAGAGTACCAGTGGGATACTAACTATCTACCCTGTCATCCCTCTTTGGTCTTCATGACAAAATTGGAGTCAATCAAATTAGAGTTTTCCAAAAGCACTTCAGCCTATTCTCCTCTTTTTCAACTTTGGGCCCAGATCATCACATACCTGAGCTAACTGCCCCACACATACAAACTGTTAGACAATCTATGTATACTCTAAAGAACTTTGGTCTTTCTTATATGGTCCATTTTGTCTTTCTTAAACATGTCAGATTCCTCTGAGTAGTTACCCATTTCTTCCAGGAGGCTCTGCCATAGTGTGTAGCTTGGTGCAATTACTACCACATCACCTATAAATAGGATTCTCTTTTTTTTCAGTATACTATTCCCTACAAACCAAATTTATTTATATATGTGTGTGTAGGTATATATGTATGTGTATAGATAGGCTTTACAGAGGCACATATGTATATATGTGTGTATTTCTATTGATGGTCACATAGTAGGTATTTCATAAGTGAAATTTCAACAAGAGATTTTTTCCCGTTGATGGTAACCTTGGTAGAAATATCAAAGATTGGGGAGGAGAGGAAGGGAGAAACAGGTCTTTACATATAATTTTCCAAAGCAGATAACATCATTACAGACAGAGCTAAGATATGTTGACAATGAAAGGATTCTCTTGAAGTACCTCACCACCCAAAGAGTGCTTCCTTAAATTGGACTCTGCACTCAATCTCCTCCATCATGATGGAGATCATATGCTCCTTTAGGGGAGTATACATTTTCATCTTGTATGTCTTGGTTGATATTTATATATGGATAACATATGTAAGGCACTTTACAGATTATAAAGGGCTATAAAAATGTTGGTGATTATCATTACCATTATTAACTATACGTGTCCAAAGGAAGGAAATTCTTCATGTGATCAGCCACATGTCACAGAATCTCAGGGTAGGGAGGGCTATCTCACCTAACTCTATCAAAAGAAGCTCCTCTTCAATAAGACTAATGATAGATTATCTAATCTTTACGTAAAAAAGCCCCATGGAATTGAGGAAGGAGATGGTGAACCACCACCGCCTAAGGCAGTCCATTCCTCTTTTGGAATCTCTGATTGTTAGGAAATTTGTTTGTTTTTGCCTAAATTTGCTTCTTTGTGATTTCCACCTCTTGCTTCTGATTCTGCCCAATGAGGTCAAACAAAATAAATCTAATCCCTTTCTCATAAGACAACAAATAATTAAAGACAGCTGCCATGTCCCCTCTGCATCTTCTCTTCTCCATACTAAACATTATCATTTCCTCCAACCACTCTTGATATGCATGATCTTAAGGCCTTTTGCCATCTTGCCCTTTTCTGGAAATTCTTCTGCTTATCACTAACTTTTTTAAAATATGGTACATAGAACTAAACACAGTATTCCAGATGTTTTCTGATCAAGACAGAGAACAGCAAAGTGATTATCTCCCTAACTCTGGTCACTCTACTATTCCCAACACCATATGAGATCACTAGTTTTTATGGTTTCTATTATCATACTGTTGACTTACATTGAGCTTGCAGTCCACTAAAACCCCCAAGTCTTTTTCAAATGAATTGCCATCTAAGCAAGGTCTACCCTAACTTGTATTTATAAAGTTGATTTTTTTTATGAAGTTGATTTTTTTAACCAAAGTGTACAATGTTATATTTGCCCCCTTTGAATTTCATCTTATTTTATGACTTTACACTTCAACCTCTCAGGATCTATTTGGATCCTATCTGTCTTATCCAATGTGCTCACTATCCTTCCTAATTAGGTTTTGATAGTTTGTGAAGTTAGAAAAACATATTTCAAATATTTTGAAGAAAAGATTTATATGCCCAGGAAAGATAGTTGCAAAGCAAATATGGCTCAAGAAGAAAGGAGGTACTAAAAGATAAAGCCCTGATGATACACTGATTCCAGAGAGGATAAAGAAGGAAGAGAGATCTTTTTTTAAAAAATGGATTTGTATAAGTAGACTATAATTAACTCACTTTTTGATAGTATTCAACATATTCAATATTACAAACAAACAGGACTATTCTATTACTACTCTATTGTATTACCATTCTAGTCCTGCTTTCTTCCATTCACATGCCTTTGTTCCCAACATCTAGCATCCTCAGAATCCCACCCACCCTTTACCTGCTACTGTCCAACCCTCCTGTTTTCTAAGGTCTAATTCAGGTGCCATCTGCATCTTGATATCCTCCTTTACCATCTATATCCTCAATCCCCAACTAAAAGTAATTTCTCCTTTCTTAAAGTTCTCATAGTTTCTCGCCTTTGTCCCATTCCTCCTTATATTATAGTTATTTATAAATATATCTTTTCCCATATTAGACTATAAACTTCTTGAGAACAGGGACTGTATCATACTACCTTTGTATCTCCTGCTCTATACACAGTGCTTTGTGTGCAATAAGCATTTTTAAAATATCAGGTGTATTGACTTGAATAAAATGGAATGGAATGGGGAAAGTACACATAGCCAAGGAAAAAATATATTAAAAGTGGTCCATACAAGAGCAAAAGTCAAGAATGAACTGAGGCTTGCCATCCCTATATCCTCTCCTGTGCAAAAAGGGGGAAAAAGTTTTAAAAACAAAGCAAAACAAAAAAAAGTCTTTTAAAAGGTTATATTCAATGCAAGGGAAACAAGAAAATTGATAGGGCCTCTTCTCTGGGCAAATGGTGCTATGGTAAAAGATGACAGAAAGAAAACAGACCCTCTTAGCTTCTATTTTGGCTCCATCTTCTCCATCAAGGAGAATAATCTTCAAACTTGAAAGGGTAGAATAAACATAGGTAAGAGGGAATCCAAGTCAAAGATATATGAGTAGATAGTAAGAGAACACACCTAGATGAATTACATTTCAAGTTAGTGGAAGAACTTACAGATGTGGTCAAAGAACAGTAATCTTTGGGAAATCATGGTGAATGGGAGAGATGACAGATGACTGGAGACAGGCAAATTTTGTCCCAATTTTCTAAAGGGTTAAAGGGTAGAAATCTGTAGCCCTGTTAGCTTGCTGCTGCTCTCCAACAAAATTCTACAACAGGGTATTTTTCAATGGTTTGTGAACACGACCTGTTCTGTTCGACATTTTTATCTTGGATGAAGACACAAAAGAAAGGATTCTTATCAATTTTTTCAGATGACACAAAGCTCAAAGTTAATATATTAGATGTCAGAATCAGAATTCAGAAAGATTCCATCAGCCTGGGAAAATAAACAAGATGAAATTTAATAGAGATAAATGTAAAGTCTCACATTCAGATTGAAAAGAGAGATTGCCCACGTATGGACATTAAACAAAAGAAGTGTGAAAGATATCTGTGGGGAAGAGAAGGAATCCTGGGAAGATGACAAAATGAGTAGGAATTTAGGGGCAGCTTTTGCATCTCCATTATCAAATGAACCCAAAACACAGCAAACTCAACAATGACAGGATGAGGATAACTGAAAGACTAAATCAGGGTGTAGTCATAACAGAAAAGAAAAATAATAATGTATGGCCAACATACCACCAGTCCATCACATCTGGCCCTCCCACCCCAGCCTCCCTGACTCCTCTATAGGCTGTTGTCACACCAGATGGATGGTCTTGTATCCCTCAAACAATGAAATTTTAGGCATTAACTTTTGTAATTAACCCATTAGCAACATAAATGCCAGAAAAAAAACTCATGACTAGTACAGGTTGAGGCTCATGAATCTGACCACTCTACAGACTTGAGAAAGAGAGCATCTAAGGAAGACTATGAAACCTGTAGTGCAAGACTGAAGAGGTGGAAGGAGACCTGAAGTATAGTGTGAGTTACAACTATTTAGTATAACACAAGAAGAAACATCAGCCAAAAAGGCTGAGAGTAAGGTAGAAAAATAGCAGGATAGCCAAGATTTGTGTTCCCCAATCACAACAGTGGTCTTCTTCATTCCTTCATCACATAAGTCACCTCTTCATCAGTGAAGAAACCCAAGAAACTTGTCTCAGGGTTGATTTCAGAAGAGTGGGACTGATGAAAAGGTAGAGAACATGAGTTTTACAGCAGCTATTCAGACTCTCCTTACAGTAAGGTCTCAGTTTATCACCCTCGCCACACAGATCTCAATTCCCAGTGATCTAGATCTAATATAACGTATGACTTTAGGTCATCAAAACAGAAATTACTGAGAAGAGAAAAGATCAAAAGAAACATTTTTACAACAAGGATGTGATTTTAAAAATAAGTAGAATTGACATACAGTTGGGAAATCTGTAGGTAGGTACAACCATTTTGGCAGACAGATGGTTCAGTAGGTAGGACACTTAGTTTGAAGTCAGGATGACCTGAGTACAAATTTTGCCTCAGAATGATACTAGCTGTGTGTCCATGGATAAGTCACTTGACCTCTGTCTGCCTTGGTTTCCTCAACTGAAAATGAGAAAAATAATAGCACCTACCTCTCAGGGTTATTATAAGGATCAGTCAGTCAGCAGTCAGTCAACAAGCAATTATTAAGAGTTCACTATGTATTAGGAATTGGGCTAAGTGCTGGGAGTGCAAAAACAAGCAAAAAAAAAAAAAACTAGTCTCCCTGACCTCAAAGAACTTATAATCTAATGGGGGAAGACAACACATAAAAGGGTGGTGACAAGGGGAGGGGGAGGAACAGGAAGAGAAGCTACCTTGTGCAGGGACATGGTGGAGAATCCAGAGAAATGAAGCCCAATGGGAAATAAAGCAATGCCTGGCCCGAAAGCCCTCCTTAAATGGAGGTTTTAAGAGAAAACCTCCATCCTCCAGTAAGAGGGAAGGCATCTCAGGAAGCAAGAATACTGGTAAGCTGTGAGTTCCAGGGTAGAAGGGTGGAAGTGATCTTCCAGAATGAATAAGTTCCTGGCACATGATAGAGAACTACAGAGGAGTGTATCTGGGTTGCAAATGGAAACATTGTTATAACTATGTTATTATTATGAGGTAATATTTGTAAAGTATTTAGCACAGTGCCTAGAACATACTAGATCCTTAATAAATCTTTGTTTTATTCTTTCTTTTCTTCCTTTCTTCATTCTGGAAACAATTTAGAATTATACACAAAAAGTTACTAAATAATGCCTGCCTTTTGACCTAGCTATGCCATTCTAGACTTATATCCAAAAAACAGATTTCTACATATAACCAATAAGGAAATTTGTTTTGTTCAACTCTGCACATTTATTATATGGAAATTTGTTTTTATTTTCTCTTTGTTTTCTAATGGGTAGGTATGGGAGGAAAATAAAATAGATTTTTATTAGTTTAAAAAAATAGAGAGATGGTGGGTGTCACAGATATGGAATGTAACATGTACTTTCAGATGAGGTCACTATTATTATTTATGTAAAATTGTTTTACTTTGTCACAAGACTTTCTCAGAATGAGGATAATCTGCAAATGTGCATAATGCAAAAACAAAACAAAACATTAAAACTTTTTTAATGAAAAGTAAGTAGAGTAATTGACAAAAACTGACTGAGGAGAAGAAATGAACAAATAAAAAGGCCATCATGATACACAGGTATGTACACAACAATGGAAACTAAATCAAAATCCCCTGAGTAGGTTGAAAGTATTAAACCAAATTCTGCAAGATCCCCTGAAACAACAATGGAGCAAGTATAGGTGCAAAATTACTCATAGAGGCTATAAAAGAATTACAGGACTATATTTAAGAAGTAATAACAAAAATTCAAGTACTTAAAAAAGAAATCAGAAGGTCTAAATAAATATTCAAAAGAGAGCTAGAGAGTCTGAATGCAAAAATATGGGGACAAAATAGAATGGAATTTTTAAAAAATAAAAGAACATGAGAACTCTGCAAAACAAGAACACTGAATTATAGGATAAGATGAAAAGATATAATCTTAGGATTATAAATATTCCAGAAAAAAATATTATGAAAAATGAAACCTGAATGTACTCCATTAAATGTATGTGATATAAAAGAAATCATAGGAAACAATGACTCCAAAATATTGAAAACATCTGACAAAGTAGTGAGTAAAGAAATTTATAGAATGCTAACAGAAGGAATCTCCAGGTTTAATTCACCAAGAAACATCATAATCAAACTTTAACATTTGAATATCAAAAAAGCAAGCAGAAAGAGAAAAGTCCTTCACATTTCAAAAAGAATCAAATTGAATATAACAAAAGCATTTTGGGTGTATAAAAAAATCAAAGAAAAAATACATTTTGAAGGCAAAAGAAAATTGGTCACATACTAAGACATAATATTTTGCAAAGCTGAGCCTAGGTATCAAGGAAAATAATAGACATTTGGTAAAGGAGTAGAATTAGAGTCATTCTTTCAAAAACTGAGAGGTTCTGAAAATCAACCAAATAGAGGAAAATTAAATTCGAGATAACAACAAAACCAAGAAATAAAATGTATATTCTCATGTGAGTAGGGTTAGACAAGCCCATGAATTTGGAGTGAGTTTTTTTCTTTGTCATTTGATTTTCTTTTAAAAACTCACATACACATTTTCTAAATGACATTGAGGAGACAGAGCATCAATGGGTCAAAGAATCTAAGGAACAAAAGGAAAAATCAGGAGGAGAGAAGGTGGAAGTAAATTAATATCTCAAGGAGGGAGGAGAATTTCATTCTCTCCTTATTATGTTAATATTATAGTGAGTGGGATTATATAAAGAGACTCTTCTTAGATGACAAAAGGTGATAGTAGATCAGGGACCCCAGGCAAAAAATAAACTGACTAAAGAGGAAAAGGGAACAAGAGGTTTTCCTTTTCTTCCTTTGTTTTTAGGGGTGAGAGAATAAGGTTATAATACTGAGGAATTTATGTATATGCCCAATAAGTATGATAACCTTGTCAAGAAGGAACATGGAATATTTGAGAAATTACTCTATTATCCTATTAAAATTAATTATTTTTTATTTTATTTCTTATGTTCATGTGCTTAGTAAATGTATTAAATAGGGGTATGAGAAAGTTTAATGAAAGCCAAAGGAAATGGAGATTTTAAAAGTTGGGATACTTTGTTGTAAAGGAAGAAAAAATGAGCACTGAATACCACTGATAAAAATCTGTTATTTGAGTCATACAAGGAATTGACAAAAATATATAATATATATAGAATATATATAATATAATAATGATGTAGTCATTGCCAGTAGAAAAGTGTTCAAATGATATGAACAGCTTTCAAAAGAATTGAGATCTATAAATGAACATAGGAAAAAATGTTCCAAATCCAGATAGCAAAAGAAATGCAAATGAAAATTCTGAGGTTTCCTATTAAACCATGTAAATTATCAGATATTTTAAAACTGGGAACCAATCATTTCAGAAGGTCTATGGAAATACTAAATACATTCTCAGTAGAACTATGAGTTGGCCCAATCATTTTGTATATAAATTTGGAAAATGAATAAACTGTCCGTACCCTATGTCCCAGGAGTTCTACTAGTGGGCATATGGGGTGTGCTGGTATGTGTTTAACAACCAGCTCTCTGGGGTGAAGGGAGCTATATACATGACACACTTCTAAGTTTATTCTATATTACTAACATGCTTTTACTTTCTTAATTCTAGACAATCCACAATACCATAGTTGAAGTCCTGATTTGGAATATTTGTCTATTTCCAAGGTGTAAATTCTCACTTTAAAGATTCAATTATCCGCTCTTACAAGCTAGTATAAGCTGAGTCTAACACATCCCTAATACCCAAATGAAGTCCAATTAAAAAAAAAAGATCCAGTCATGCCAAAATATCCATTGTGGCATACTGTAGGAGCAAAGAACTAGAAACAAAGTGAGTTTCATGGATTAAGAAATAGCTGGAAAATTACAGTATATCAATATAATGAAATAGTATTTGCAAGAGGAAATCATGGCAGAGAGACAATATTGGCATAGTGGAAAGAAAGTTGCCTTCAGAATCAGAAAGAGTTCAGTTCCATTTCCACTTATGACATAGCTCCTTTGTGACCCTGGACAGGTCACCTAACCATTCAGTGTCCCAGGCAGCTCTCAGAGATAGAAGTTGAAGAACAGATCTAATTTGTACTGTTTTGAGGGAGTTTCCTGGGGTGGAAGGTGGGAGTTCCTATCTCAATGAAATCACACACCTGGTCCAAGAAATTATAAATAAAAGGAAACTCAAATAAACACAAGAAGATTGGTATAAACTGATGTAGAACAAAATAAGCAAAAGTAAAAGAACAAAATACAGAATGATTTAAGAGAAAGTCAATGACTTAAGAGAAAGTCAAACTCTGAGTTCTCCCTTCAAGGGAGAGTAAATAGCAACAGTGAATTTTTTCATAATGATTGGCTTATATTTGTATAGAGCTTTAAAGTTACTGAACACATTTTCATGCATCATTTTATGTGATCTTCACAACAAACCTATGGGATAGGCAGGACTGGTATTATTCTTTTTATCAATGAAAACAATATACAATGAACTTGATGTTAAGAGCTGACTGAGTCATGGTTCTGCCACTCACTAGCTAGGTAGTCATGGGCAAGTCACTTACCATCTCTGAGTCTCAATGTTCCCATGTATAAAATGGGGATAATAAAATTTTCACTATCTACCTTGCAGGGGTCATTGTGAGGAGTAAATATTATCATTCACATAAAGAACTTCCTAAGCTGAATAGCACTGCTAACGTTTTGAGATTTTTTTCATGATGTTCACAAAGATATCACATGGCCCTATGTCTACTCTTTATGTATATACATTCTCTTAGGAAATATTTTTTCAATTAAAAATCCATGAGGATGTGAGATAACAGGTACTAAGTACTCAGAACTCCAAAAGCAGTTGTTACAAAAAGGGAACTACATATATTCCAGACTTCATTTTGAATCTAAAGACAGTGTGGTATAATTCAGAGAACACTTTAACACAAACCAGAGAGACCCCTTCATTCTAATCCTATGTCTCCAATGGATGTACTAAATTAAGGCAATTTTCTCTTTGCAGAAAGCATATTTGTAAAATGGGAATGAGTGTGTTTTCTTTTATCTTGAATTCTGTTTCCAAATCAATCTTAAATGTGTTGATTTTTAATTCGGAGGGTAGGGGAAAGAAGAGAGAAAGGAGAAGAGAGGACAGAAGAGTTAAGGAAAGAGTTTGCCCTTGAAGAGATTACTTTCCTAGAGAGACTAGAGAGGGGGGGGGGGGGGGGGGGGAGGGAAGGGATTCAATGTATGTAAGCAGAAAAGTAAATACAAAAGACATACAAAGTAATTTCTTTGAGTTCATTCCATTAAATCCCAGTTTTAAAATATTCAATGACTCCCTGTTTCTTGCCATATCAAAACAAAAATTTTATTTTCCACACTACTCCCAAACATATACCCTCCAATTTGATCAGGCTCTCTTCAACATCCCACAAAAACCTCTTACCTCTATACCTTCTTCCATGTTGTCTCCCCTATTTTTTATTCAACATTATGCTACACACACACACACACACACACACACACACACAAGTAAATAGTCTTACAAGCCCAAATCTATAGTTTAACACCTAAAAATAGCTGGCATTTGCATAACACTGTTTTGCAAAGTGCTTTATGTGCATTATCTTGTTTAAGTCTCACAACAATCCAATGAGGTAGGAACTACTGACATTATTAACTAGTTTTCAAAATAAGGAAACTGAGACTCAGAGGATTTAAGTGCCTTCCCATCATCACACAGCTAGTGTCAGAAGGAGGATCTGAAATCAGGTCTTCTTGATCCTAAATCCAGAATTCTGTCTACAAGACCATTTTGACTCTCTTTGGGTCACATATCTGAAACATTTCAAGAGATATTTATGAAAATTAAAAATAGAGTGACCAGTTAGGGAGAGCAAAGCAAATTTGCAACTAGAAAGCTGAACTGAATTATTCTAAGACATCTCTTCTAAGAATTCTCTTCATCAAGCTAAGCTTGGCTATTAATTAAGCTATTCCACTAAACAAGAGAAAAGAAATCACCTATAACTTGATTTTTTTTTTCTAGTACCACTTTGTAACCTTTAGTCCTTCCTTTCCTACTTTGGGCTACAAGGGCATAAAACCTGTAATTAACAACTTCTTTATTACCTCCACAATAGTAATTGCCATGTATAGCCTTGAGGTAGCAAGAATAAAAAATCGTTTCTTTCCCCTTCCTCCCCTGATCTCCCCCCTTCTCCCTTTCCCTCCCCATATTTAAGTAGGACTCAGTGGTTATTATTAGGCTCGTGCCAAGATTTTGTCTTTCACAAGAACCTTGTGATAAAAGTGCAGTCCCCACACAGTGACCTCCACATGAGGCAATCAATACACATGCTGTCATATTTCCCCCTCTTGCTCTTACAGGGGAGCCTGGGGAAAAAAGAAGGGGGAAAAACTGGACAGAGATTAGATTATCAATTATCATGAAACCGTCTGTAGCTTCAAAGGGCTGGAAAGCTGAGGAAACCATAGTTTATCACAACTGTAAGAGTCCTGCAATTATCTCTCTTGTCACCCAGACGTGGAACAGCAGTTGGGGCCATGACTTGAGCCTGTGGTGAGAGCTGGGCCGATTGAAAAAAAAAATATATATATATATATATATATATATATATATATATATATATAAAAGCAGCATTTTCTTTGGAATGTGAATCATTGGTTTTGGGTCAGATGTTGACAATAAGCAGGATCTTTAATGTGTTAACCACTAAGAGCTCCATCCAATATACTCATGTATCTATGCAGAGTGAGCATTTTATCGATAAGGAGGCATGAGATGTTCCCCTTCCCCCCAAACTCCAATTTTTACATAGATCAACAGATTGTTAATAGTGTGTCAAAGAATGATAAATTGATATTCAGTAAAACTGCAAGATGTTTGTCTTCAGTCATTCCCAAAAGCTTATGCCTGAGATTACAAAAGGAAAGCAGTTTCCAAGTCAAGGAAAACACAAAAGTTTGGAAGCAAAACTGAAGCCACTGACATCACTTCCTACTTGGACCAGGAGAATTCTTGAAGGTTGACTCTCTTTGGGGATTTTTCCAGTGGGATCGATGAAATTTTATTGGATCTACATCATCTTAGGACTGATTGTAAGCCTCAGAACAATGGAAAATTAGTGGAATGTTTATTAATATGGAGAAAAAGTCCTCTGGCTATACAGAAACTGAATAAAAACCATTAAACTTTCATGCAGTCACAAGTCTAGTTAATATATAAACTGGCTGTATTGGATAGGATATACCAAATGCAATTTATTTTTTCAGCCCAATCATAATTTGTGCCCAGATGCAACTTGTCCCTTCACTTCTTCATAACCATCTGCCCTTGAAAGGAACCATCAAGACTTAGAACTTGTAATAGCAGAGCCCTATCCACTTTGGTCAAGACTAACCAGCAATTCTAATTGCTGCATATTCCAAATAGTTCACATTTCTATGAGCTTTAGGTTTACAAAATGTTTTCCTCTTAGGTGTTATCTTCATTTTACAATTCAGAAAATTGAGGCTCAGGATCAGTGATGTTCCCAAGGTCATATAATTAGTAGCAGATGGAGCTGAGGACTCAGACTAAGGTCTTTTGACTCCAAGATCAATTTTCTTTCCATTACACTATGTAGCCCCTGTAAGGAATATTGATAAGATTACACTGGTCACATTAACATTGAGAGGTAGGTTGGTATAGTGCAAAATGCAATGACTCAAGCATCAAAGGAGTTAGATTCAGATTCTGCTTCTGTCACTTGTACCTGTATGAACTTGGGCAAATTATTTGACCTCCCTGAGTCTGCCTTTTCTCATCTTTAAAATGGGAAAGTTATTGAACTAAATGGTTTCAAAATTCCTTTCTGATTCTAAAACTATGACCTTTTTGTGAATAACATTTTTTCTAAGCCTTTGTGAAACCAATTGGAGGAAGAAGTTCTCTTTATTTTCACTCTCTGGGAATTCCTAATTTCATTTGTGACTTGAATCCCAATTTTTAAAAATAGTACTCTTATCTTAAGGACAGAACTGACAGATTCCATATGGCTAACTCTTGATTGTTACTGGTAATACAGAAGCCACATTTTATGGAGAACTGAAATCCACAATAGATTCTATTTAATGGTTTATGTCAACCTTTGTATCTGCCAAAGACATTTCTACATAGAGACTGAGAACTAAGGAAAAAAATCCTCATTTGAGTTTCACCTCCCTGTCATTATTCCTTGTTCTTGTTAATAAGTGATCAAAAATCAGGCAATTGAAAAGAAGTGGAGTACATGATCCAGATAATTCATAAAGTGAATGATCAATCCCCAAATTAACATTAGTTTATAGCAGCCATCAACTTTCTCAGCCTTCTACATGTATGAGAAAGTTAACTGCTACTCCTTACAAAGAATTCATTTTACAAAGAATATCCATGGAGTATTAGAAAGAACACTAGGAGGGGTAGCTAGGTAGCACAGTGAATAGAACCCTGGAGTCAGGAGGACCTGAGTTCAAATCTGCCCTAGCCAAGTGACCTTGGGGAAGTCACTTAACCCCAATTGCCCTGCCTTCCCCCTCCAAAAAGCAAAGAAGAAAGAAGAAAGAAAGAAAGAAAGAAAGAAAGAAAGAAAGAAAGAAAGAAAGGAAGGAAGGAAGGAAGGAAGGAAGGAAGGAAGGAAGGAAGGAAG
>NW_027185887.1:6931754-6936481 GCF_028583685.1 Petaurus breviceps papuanus
AAGGAAGGAAGGAAGGAAGGAAGGAAGGAAGGAAGGAAGGAAGGAAGGAAGGAAGGAAGGAAAGAAGAATGCTAGATTGATAGTCAGAAAACCTGAGTTCTCATTCTAGATCTAATACTAATTAATTAGCTGTGTGATATTGGAAAAATCACCTCCCCTCAATTTTCTCATATAGCTAATGAATAGGTTGGACCAATGGGTTTGAATCAGATAACTTGGGTTTTTGAACACAGATTCTGTAGCGCAACTAACTGGATGACCTTGGGCCAACCATGTCACTCCCATACTCAGTAAACTCCCGTGACTCCCCATCACCTCCAGAACCAAATACAAAAGCCTTTTTTAGCATTCAAAACCCTTAATAATCTAGCCTTTCCAGTCTTCCACCTTCCCAGGCTTCTTAGACCTTATGCTTCCCCCTCCAAGTACTCTGATCCACTGACAATCCAATGACTTATTTGTTGTTCCATAAACAGTCCCTAGCATTTCTGTCCTGCATGGCTGGGATTCTCTCCTATCTCATCTCTTATCCTTGGTTTCCCAGACTTCCTTCAAAACCCATTGAAAACCTCAGCTTCCACAGGGAGCCTTTTTTTTTGCCTTTTTGGAGGGTAGTTGGGGTTAACTAACTTGCCCAAGGTGACACAGCTAGTTTTGTGGGGGGGGGGGGTATTAAGTGTCTGAGGCCAGAACCAAAACTCAGGTCCTTCTGGTTCTGGGGCCAGCACTTTACTCACTGCACCACCTAGCCGCCCCATCCTTTCTTAATTCTACTGCCCTCCCTCTGTTAATCATTTCCTATTTATCAGATAGCATTTGTTGGTAAATGTCTGTTTGCTTATTATCTTCCCGATTAGATTAGACTGTGAGCCCCTTGAGAGCAGGGAACTGTCCTTTGCCTTTCTTTGTAGCTTCAGTGCTTAGCACAGTACCTAGAACACACTAATAATTTGAGTTATTATTCTCCCTCCATCACCACCATTATTACTACTACTGGTATGGCTGCTGCTGCTGTTGCTACTACTACTACTACTACTACCATTACTACTATAGGCAGCTAGGTGGTATAAAGTATATGGAGTACTTGGGCTTGAAATCAGGAAGACTCATCTTCATCAGTTCAAAACCAGGCTTAGACACTTACTGGCTGCGTGACACTGTGGAAGTCATTTAATCCTGTTTGCCTCAGCTTCCTCATCTGTCAAATGAGCTAGAAAAGATACTCCAGTATCTTTGCCAAGAAAACTCCAAGTGGGGTCACAAAGAGTTGGACACAACTGAACAACAACTTTATTACCACTACTATACTACCTCTGAAGGTTGTGATGAATATTTATCTGTCTTCAAAAGATCCATAATTTTATCAATACCCGCTCAACCAACAATACAATGCAATATAATAAGCATAACACATAAACTACCTATATGACTCACAGAATCAAAAAATTGGAAAGCATCTCAGAGGTCATCTGGTTCAAGAATTCCCTTTACATCATCATTGTAAGTAAATCAAGTAGTCTCACACAAAAGATTTCAATTATAGGAATGGGGAATGCACCACCTCCCAAAGCTTTTTATTCCACTTTTAGACAGCTCTGCTTGTTGGCTGGGTCTTCATATCAAGCCTAAATTTACTTCTCTGTAACTTCTATCCACTGCTCCTCATTCTTCTTTCCAGGGCCAAGGTGAGTGAATCTAATTCCTCTTCAACTTGATAGCCCTTAAAACCCACTAAGATTACCTTAATGTACCATCCTACCCCCAAACTGTCACTTCTCTAGGCTAAATATCCCAGGTTCCTTCTACTGATCCTCATATATAATAGGTTCAAGTACTCATGATCTAGGTCACTTCCTTTATGGGTAATCTAGCTTGTCTACTCTTCCTGAAATTTGATATACAGAACTAAGTATAGTCAATCAGATGTTAATTGACCAGTGTAGAATGCAACCAACTTACCACCTCATTTATTCTGCACCCTTAACATTTATTAATGCAACCTGAAAGCCCATTTGTCCTTTTGGTCACCAGGAGGGAAGGAGGAAGGGAGGAAGGGAGGAAAGGAGGGAAGGAGGGAAGGAGGAATGGAGGGAAGAAAGGAGGCATGAAGGAAGGGAAGAACAGAGGGAGGGAGGGAAGAAGGAATTTTTTTCATCTGTAATCAAACTTGTTTCAACATATTCTTAATGAATCAAATTACCAGTCAAGGCATGTTGGGAAGGAGTACGTGACAAGCTAAAAAAAAATTTCTAGTTTTTTTCTGTGTGTTTGCATGGGTGGGGCGGGGGAGGGGGGTTGGGTTCGTTGAGAAAAAAAAAATGATACACAGTATGCCATGATGCAAAATAGTGCAGTTTCCTAGATTCTATGATACTGATTGGTGATCCATTTAGGAATTAACTAGAGAATCAACTTTCAGATTAAACTCTGTGAAAATCCTCAACATTCTTTTCTAGGTGCTCACAGTCTATGTGGACCAAGTCATTCGTGGATGTTGAAGCAGGGACAGGGAGGAGGCTTTCTTATGTGCCAAAGGAAAAAAAGTATCTTTTGTCACCCTTGTAAGTCTGAACCCTTGGGGCTTTGCCACACAGTAACAGACCCTCAAAGCTCAAGCAGCTGACTGTACCATATGTGTGTCAACAAATACAGGATATTCAAATTCTCTGCACTTCTAAACAGGAGCTGAAATCAACAGGGGATTATACACACTGGCTTTCTGGGGCTCTCTCACAAATGCATTTCAAGCACTAAATCTCTCTCTACTTCCCTGTCTCACTATCCAATCCTGCAAATAACATTTACAAAAGCAAATCATAAAAGTTGTTGGTCATTGCTGAAGCCTCAAACACCTTTGACAAGCACTCACTATAATAGCAGGTAATAAAAATCATTATCACCCTCATGGAGGTAACCCCAGACAATTCTCCTTAAATTTATTTTTGTAAAGATTCTTACTTTCTATAATTGATAGTGATGAGACCCAAAGCATTTGCTTGGGGGGGGGAGGGGGGAGGTGGTGGGACGGAAGGAAGCCATGCCTATGCAAAGAGCCAGTCAGATCACTTTCCTAGTCATTGACAAACAGGCAACATTTTTCTTTTTGCTCTAAAACAAAAGAGGACAAGACCAGAAGACACAGAAACAGGGAATTGCCAGAGCATAGCCCCCATCTTCACACTAAAGTATATATTGATAGGGATGAGGGTAAAGGAGCAGGAAGTTGAGTTTAGGATCACAGGACATAAAAATTGATGAGACCGTAGAAGTCCAAGCCAATTCGAGTCCAAATCCCCCATTTTATAGATGAAGGAACTCGGGGCCAGAGAGGTAGTGACTTTTCTTTCTTTTTTGGCTTTTTAAGCAATCAGGGTTAAGTAACTTGCTCAAGATTACACAGCCAGTTATTTTTGTGTGGGTGTTAAGTATCTGAGCCCAGAACCAATCCCAGGTCTCCTGACTCTGGGGCCGGCGTTCTTACTCACTGTGCCACCTGGCTACCCCTAAACTGGAAGCTTCTTTTTTTTTTTTGCTTTTTGTAGGGCAATTGGGGTTAAGTGACTTGCCCAAAGTCACACAGCTAGTAAGTGTGTCAAGTGTCTGAGGCTGTATTTGAACTCAGGTCCTCCTGACTCCAGGGCCGGTGCTCTATCACTGTACCACCTAGACTTTTCTTAAGATTGCATAGCCAAGTTACTTCAGCTCACTGACCTAATCTATAAAATAAGGAATTTGAGCTTGATTTTATATTTAAGGTCTCTTGTATCTTGAAAATCTATGTTCTCTCTCTGTACTCTACCTTTAGCTAAGTGCAAAAGTTTTGAAACAAACTTCTAGAGGAAAAGAACTGGTGGAATCTAGATGCTGATCAAAGCATACTTTTTCTTTATTTTTCTTGGGGGGGGGGTTGTCTGTGTTTTCTTTCATAGTATGACTTACATGGAAATGTGTTTTGCATGACTACACATGCATAACCTATGTCAAATTGTTTGCCTTCTCATTGGAGAGGAAGGGAGAGAGGGAGAGAATTTGGAACTCAAAATATGAAAAAAAAATGTTAAAATTGTTTGTACATGTAACTGGGGGAAATAAAATTTAAATAAATAAATGATATTATTATAATAAATAACAAAACTACTATAAATATAATAAAAAATTAAAATTAAAAAAATAACTGTTATGGGGAAGTACAATAGAGAATAAAATAAAAACCAATAAAAGGAAAATTACTATTTGTCATAGGGGATGGCTTTCAGGGAGGGAGAAGGGGAGGGATACATGGAATACCATGGTGATGTAAGAAATAGAAAATATCAATTAAAAAATTATAATAACTATAAATCAATGAAAGGTTTGCCCAAATAACAGTGAAGGCCCAGCTAAGGCTAGGGGGCAAAAGTTTGTAGTAGACCAATCCAACACAATTCTTACTCTGTAGCATAGAAATCTCTCAGAGGCACTTAGTCAAAGTTTTTTTTCATCCTGGTAAGATTTGGAATTGACAAAGGAGAAGGTCAAAGGATTAAAAAGTGCCAAAAAACATCCTTGGGATAGTTAACCAAGAGATCTAGAATAAGTACAGACACAAGTGAAGCTATGAAAGAAATTAATAGACTGTATAATGGGTAGATTGTTTCCATGACCTGTGACACACACATGCTCATGCACACACAGAGACATACACACACACACACACACACACACACACACACACACACACACACACA
>NW_027185887.1:6936491-6955906 GCF_028583685.1 Petaurus breviceps papuanus
ACACACACACACACACACACACACACACACACACACACACACACACACACCCCTCTGCAAGTTTAAAACTATCCCAACCCTGAGACCCATTGAGGCCCAAACTAAAGAATTGGAAGGGTCCAAGCATGGACAGTGCAGATGATCCAATAGCAATCAAGCAACCTTTACTATTGGTCTTTCTCTGATCTTGTACCCTGGTTCTTACAATTGATATTATGTCTAGGTCTTTCAGACCCCTAGGGTGATGAGGCAGAATCTCAGAACAATCACCACAACAGAAATGCATCCTGAGTTGTACCTGACAGACATTTTTATTATATTCCAAATATATATTCCAAAAGATGGTGAAAGGCTACCATTCTTTTTCCTCAAGTCTTCCAGTTAAAGATCACTCCCTTATGTCAGCAATGGAGATGCAACACAACCCAGCTGCTACTGGCTCTGCTTCTTTCCCATGTTCCTGACAACTGGTTTCTAACCTTTTCATTGTGACCAAGACATACACACCAGTCCCAGTACTGGGTCTTGGTTTACTGCCTCTGCCTAAGTCCCTCTCTTGACATTGTGCCCCATATCTCTATTCTTCAACAAATCAGGGTTCTTCTGGATTCTCCCTACTTTTCCCAAGGATGAGATGCCAATCACTTCATCTGAGTCTTTGACATCTGTTGTCTGCCTTCCCTCCTGCCCATATAGACCATTCCCTACTTATTGCTTGACACTTCAGCACACTAACACTGAATGGTATCTACATGCCAGAACACCAACCTCCAACTGCCTTCCAGATGCCAACCACCTGGATAATAGATGTCTATCAACTACTAATGGAATGGAAAGAAATGATCACTGTACATAAAGTCAGAAAACTTTGAATTTATGTACCAGCTATTAGCAATATGACCTTGGGAAAGTCACTTTGTATCCATGAGTCACAACTCCCTCATCTATAAAATGAGAACAATAATAATTACATTTCCTATGTTACATGATTGCTGAGGATAGTACTTTTTAGATAGTTAAGGATTATAGAAATGTGAGCTATTGTTATAACGATCCTCTGATGCTCAAATAATTTGCCTAGAGTTCCTTCTAGTGACAATTCTTGGAGTCTGCCTGGATTTTCTGATCTATAAAAGTGGAGCCATCTGAATCTCTGGATTGTGACTGTCACAGATCCAGTCTATCTTTCATCTACTGAGCCCTGGATAATATGTAGGCGTCAAGGTAATGTAAATAAAGATCACATTCTTCAGGATTATGGTGGGAGGTAAGGATAGTGTAATAAGAGAAGGGAATGTTGGAATTCAAGATCTTATAATTTCAAATGATAAATGACCAGGTTCAAGGTGTGGCCACGATGGTGGGTGACTGAAGCATAGATAAATTAATAGAGGTGAAAGAACTGTGAGACCAGATGGTTGGAATGGTCACCAAAATAAATACTGAAGTCATTAAGAAAATTAGAGGATAGGGTACAGAGGAGCAAGATAAACCCATGATAAAGATATGGAGGGATATGAGTAGTAAGGTAGAAATGGGTAGATTATGGTGATGAGGGTCAAGAGAGAATGCATCTACTTTAAAAAGAGATTAGTTGTTGAGGGTAAAACATTGAGCTGAAAACCACACTGAGGAGGAGGGGAAGGAAGGGAGGAAGGAGAGAGGTGGGCAGGGAAGGGATAGAGAAAAAAAACAACATACCAAAGGTTGCAAGTACCTTTGGTTTAGGATATATGTGTGTGTACACATATGTATATATGCACATGCATACATATAGATTATATGTACATATTGTCAGATTATGAAGCCAAGTACCTGTGAATAGAGAGCTGACCTCAGAGTAAGGCAGGCCTGAGTTCAACTTCTGCCTTTCAAGTTCTTTGCCATATGAACTATGTGACCCTAGTCAAGTCACTTAACCTATCAATATTCTCTAAGCAACTCTCACAAGACTATAATTACAGAGTAGGTGACCATCTACATTGGGAGAGGTAGTTTCTTAAGTAGGAGTACACTTTGTCAATGAAATCATGGACCCAATTCAAATAAAAATTGTCTAGTTAATTCCCAGCAACAATAAGTCCTATTTTGCTATATAGATCCTTCTTTATTAACCCCAATGGTTTGTTTATCTGGGCAGTGATATTCTTTGGGATTATTAGCCCAGTAGAAGAGTGTTTGAGTCTGGAAAAGTGATTCATTTTTTCCTGAGTATCCTTTTTTCTCTCTAAAGTTAATTATTGATGATCAGAATTATGAAGTAGTATGAAAAATAGTTAAGAGAACCAGGCTTGGTGTGAGAAAACAGGTTCAAGTCTTATTTCTGATACATACTGTGTGGCCACAGACAAGTTAACCTCTCAATGCCCCAACCAATTTTTTAAAACTATAAATTATATATGAGTTACTATGCTACATGATTTAAAGGAGTTTTCATTCAAAAAGTTTCCTATACCAAGGAAATAACAAATCTGGGTCACTCATAGCAATTTATATAGTGTGTTCCTTCTAACAACCTTATGATATGGGTAGCACAAATTTAATTATTATCCCATTTTACAGATGAAGAAAATGAGATTGAATCAAATTAAGTGGTCTACACAGGTAGTAAGCATATGGACCAAGGTTAGAAGCCAAGTCTCTCCTGACTCCAGATCCAGGGAGGTCAACCAGAACACTATTGCAATAGCCCAGGCTTGGAGTGATGAGTCTTCACCAGGGTTAATGCCTTTGTGAGTGGAGAAAAAGGGACATTTGTTAGATATGTGAAGGTAGAAAAGACAAGATCTGGCAAGAGATTGTATATGTAAATTGAGTACAAGGGAGAAATTAAGGATGGTACCAAGAAAGCAAGCCTTGGGTGAGCAGGAAGATGGTGGTGTCCTACATGATAACAAGAAAGTTCAAAAGAGAGAGGAGAGAATTATTTTATGGATGTGTTGTTTGGGGGGACATCTGTGGGACTTACAGTCTAAAAGGCAGCTGTTGATATAAGACTGGAGGACAGGAAAGAGGTTAGGACTGGATAAATAGATCCAAGAACCCATAAGAGCTGATGAAATCACCAAGCACAGTATAGAGGGAGAAGAAAAGGGTTGAGGACAGATCCTTGGGATATGCTCATGGTCAATGAACATGACTTAGAGGAAGATCCAGTAAAGTAAACAGGAATGGTCAGAGAGGTATTAGAAACAGGAGAGAAGTGCAACAAAAGCATAAAGAGAAGAGAAGATTCAGGAGAAAAGGGTGATTGACACTGTCAAAAGTGGAACTACTGTAGAAAGGTGAGTTTGGGGGAAAGACTATTAGATTTGGTTATTAAATGTTCCTTAGCAACTTTGAAGAGAGCAGTTTCAATTGACTAAAGAAATTCAAAATCCAAATGTAGAGGTTTAGATGAGAATGAGGAGAGAGGAAATGGAGACACCAGTAATAGATGGCTTTCATGTTAAGTTTAGCCATGGAATAGAAAATATATATAGTATGATAGCCACTGGTAATGGTTGCATCAAGTGAGGGTTGTTTTTTTTTTTTGGAGAGCAATTGGGTTTAAGTAACTTGACCAGGGTCACATGGCTAGGTTTTTTGTTTGTGTGTGTTAAATGTCTGAGGCTGGATCTGAACTCAGGTTCTCCTGACTCCAGGGCCAGTACTCTACTCACTGCGCCACCTAGCTGCCCCTAGTGAGGGCTTTTTAAGGATGGGAAAATATAGCAGCAGGGAAGAGGTCAAAAAGATAGGAAGAGATTATATTAGTGAGTATGGGTGACAGAGAGGGGAGGAGTGATCTGTTGAAAAAGACGAAATAGGATGGGATCAAGGGCGCAGGTAGAAGGGTTTGATTTGGCAAGGAAAGGGCTATGTCTCAGTATGAGATGGGGTGAAGGAGGAGACAGCAGGGGAAGACATATGAGTGATGTGAGATGAGGAGGGAGGGAGAAGAGGGAACTCTTAACAGTTTTTCCAATGAAGCAGGAGGCAAGGTTTTCAGCTGAAAGGAGGGCTGAGGAGGATTGAAAAGGTTTAGAACAGTCACTATGATGAGTGGGATAGTGAACCAATTAGGGGGGTGCAAAAGGATTGCCTTGCTAAAGTGAGGGACCAGTTGAGATTATTAACATAAATTTATAGTAGTCCTAGGCTAGCAGTTTTGTTGTTTTCTCCAGCTCTGTTCAGCAGCACACAAATAGTAGGTAAGATAGTGGAGGGTAGAAATAATTCAAGGCAATGTATGATTGACAATAGGATAAGGGGGCAAGAGATTCAAGTGTAGAGTTGAACTAGTTCACCAAGAGGTCAATATGGGGGGGGGGGGAAGGCAAGCTGGAATGTTCTACCAGGCTGCAAGGTCTCTAAATACAAGGAAAACAAGAGCCTCTCTCTGTTGCCCAAGGTCCAACCTAGTTGTCTGCCTAAAAAGTGGTTCACCACCAACAGGCTCACCACTAGCTGAGGAATTCTGCCTTCATGACAACGCATGAAACAAAGTAGCAACGGCAGCAGAATGGTAGAAAAGGAGGCAAAGATGACTACAAATCACAACTTTTAGACCATCTATGCCTAACTTAGTTGTTCAACAAGTATTTAGTAAGTGATTACTATGTGTCAAGGACCGGGATAAGCATTATTTCAATGGTATTGGAAATTTTGGGTATAAAATCTCTCTCCACTAACACAAATCATCAACTTGTCTGTAACTTATAGTCTTAGAGATTTGCCTGGGGTGATGGAGAGGTTGAGTAAATTGTCCCTGGTCACACAAGTCAAGACTTGTATAGAGATCTTCCTCTATCTAAGGTTAGCCTTCTCACCATTATACCATACTGCCTTGAATCTAATGCACTTCACTATCAGTTAGGTGGTGCACCTAGGTAGCACAGTATATAGAGTGTTGGGCCTGGAGTCAGGAAGGCTCATCTTCCTGATTTCAAATGTGACCTCAGATACTTACTAGCCGTGTGACCCTGAGCAAGTCACTTAACCCTGTCTGCCTCAATTTCTTCATCTGTAAAAGATGCTGGAAAAAGAAATGACAAACCATTCCAAGATCTTTACCAAAAAAACCCCAAATGGAGTCATGAAGAGTTGGACATGGTTAAACAACTTTACAGTCACAAGCCTTTAAACAAAAATGCCAGTGCCCTACTTAAGCAGCCATCACACCTGGATCCAAATGAGTTGGCTATTTTCAGAATTAAAATTTCCCCTATATGAATGAATATTTTTTCCATCATTGTGGATACTCAAAAACATTTACCACAGGTTATAAAAGCAATTCTAATCAAGGAATTTCAAAATGTCTTTGAACAACATAGGAGAAGCAACAGTATCAAGACACAAGTTGGTTCCTTATAGGGCAGGGATTAGGGCTCTATGACCTTATTTAAATATTTTGATAACTGTATTTCAATTAGTTGATTTCTGCTAACATTTATTTTACTCATTAAAAACATATATTTGAGAAGGGGCTCAAAGGTATCATTTGATTACTGAAAGGGCCCTCCAAAAAATAGATAAGAATCCCTGGGTAGGAGATGACATTTATTTGAATATTTTAGTTCTGAAATGACTGTTAGAAGAAAAAAATCTCTTGTTAATCATCTTTCTTTTATATATATACATATATATATTTGAATATTTGATTTTAAAACTTTGAATTCCAGATTCATTCCCTTCCTCCCTTGTCACCCACCCTTACTGGGAAGATAAGCAGTTCACTATAGGTTGTACATGTGTGTCTAATGCAAAACAATAACGTAGTAGATATATTATAAAAGACTGACTATATTTCCCTCTCTCCTATCCCACCTTCCACTTGTTCTATTCTCTACTTTGATCCCATCCCTTTTCAAAAGTGAGTGCTTCCAACTTCCCTCCCCCCCCAGCCTTCCCTCCCTTCCATCATCCCCCCTCTCATCCCCTTCCCCCCTCCTCTCCTGGAGGGTGAGATACCCTACTTAGTGTGTATTTCATTCCCTCCCTGAGCCAAATTCAATGGGAATAAGGTTGACCCGTTCCCTTTTGCCTTCCTATTCTTCCCCTCCATTGTAACCATTTTCCCTTGCCTCTTCTGTATGAGATAGTTTACCCCATTCTGTCTCTCCCCATCTCCTCTCATTATATTCCTCTCACACCTCTTAATTTCACCTTTTAAGTACAATCCCTTCCTGTTAAATAGGTCCTGTGCCCTCTATCTATATATTCCTGTAAGTATATATACACACATTCACATATGTATTCATATGCCCATATACCCTCATATATAGACATATATATATATATATATATTCTCTTCAACTACTGAGAAAAGTTTCATAAGTTACAATTATTGTTTTTCCATGTAGGAATGTTAATAGTTCAACTTTGATAAGTTCCTTATGATTTCTTTTCCCTGTTTACCTTCTCATGCTTCTCTTGCTTCTTGTATCTGAATGTCAGATTTTCTATTCAGCTCTGGTTTTTTCAGCAAGAATGCTTGAAAGTCCTCTATTCCACTGAATGACCATATTTTTCCCTGAAACATGATACTCAGTTTTGCTGGGTAGGTGATTCTTGGTTTTAATCCCAACTCCTTTGAGCTCCGGAATATCATATTCCAAGCCCTTCGATCCCTCAGTGTAGAAGCTGCCAGATCCTGGGTTATTCTGATTGTGTTTCCACAATATTCAAATTGTGTCTTCCTGGCTGCTTGTAATATTCTCTCCTTAATCTGGGAATTCTGGAACCTGGCTATAATATGCCTAGGAGTTTTCTTTTGGGGATCTTTTTCAAGAGGTGATCGGTGGATTCTTTCAACCTCTATTTTGCCCTCTGGTTCTAAAATATCTGGGCAGTTTCCTTTGAGAACTTCCTGGAGGATGATTTCTAGGTTCTTACTTTGATCATGGCTTTCAGGTAGTCCAATAATTTTGAAATTATCTCTCCTGGATCTATTTTCCAGGTCAGTGGCTTTTCCCATGAGATATTTCACATTGCCTTCTATTCTTTCATTTGTTTGGATCTGTTTAACAGCATCTTGATTTCTCATAAAGTCATTAGCTTCCATTTACTCCAGTCTAATTCTGAAGCCATGATTCTCCTCAATGAGCTTTTGAGATTCTTTTTCCATCTGGCAAATTTGGCTTTATAAGGCATTCTTCTCCTCATTGCCTTTTTGAGCCTCTTTTGCCATTTGAGTCAGTCTGGTTTTTAAAGTGTTATTTTACTCATTCAGGCTGTTGACTCTCATTTCATAATTTTCTTGCATTATTCTCATTTCTCTTTCCAATTTTTCCTACACTTCTCTTATCTGATTCTTAAGGTCCTCTATGACCTGTAACCAGCTCGTATTTTCTTTGTAAGCTTTTTGTGAAGGAGTTCTGACTTCACTGTTTTCCTCCTGTTCCATGCTTTGCTCCTTTTTGTCCCCAAAATAGGAGTCTAATGGTGGAATCTTCTGTCTGCTTTGTTTCCTTTGCCTGGTCATGTCCCCCCCCCCTTCACTTGACCCCTGGGCTTTTTGCCACAGTAGGACTCTGCCACTAGACAGGGGAGCTTTCGTCCCAAAGGCTGGGGTTTTCTCAGTTGCCGGAGGTATTAGATGGGTGCCCTCCCTGAGGTCTCCACATGCTCTGGCAAGCTGGACACACACCCTAGGATCTCCACCCTAGACTGCAATCCAGATCCAAGCAGGTTAAAGCAAGAGCTATTACCCCTCAGACTGGTTCTTGGTCCCCCTACACTCTGCAGTCCAGGAGCTGAAGCCGCCATGTGGCACTGACTGGCTGTGCCAATGTCTCAGTGGCTTCTTGCCCTGGGGGCAAAAGCCACACACTCCCACTTACTGGGTCCCAAAATCCAGACTGTGCTGACCTCTCACTTTGTCCTTCGCATCTCTGTGTTGATAATTCTGGAAACAGCCACAGCTGCTGCCGATCTGGAGTTCCTCTGGCGGGCAGCTGGTCAGGCCCCCCCCCTGGGGCTAAAGCCTTGTCATGGGGCTGGGCTTGGCTCCCAGAGCACTGTGCTGGATTCCTGCCAGCCTGCCAGGCTGTCCTCAGTGGGAGGTTAGCTTCTCTGTGTCATTTTGTGGGTTCCGCAGCTCCAAAGTTTGTTTAGAGTCCCCTTTTTACATGGATTGGGGAGGGTAGCATTAATCATCTTTCAATATCTTTATGCTAGTGACACTAAAATATTTCTTGCTTAAATTATCCGTTTTTGTGTGCTTAAAGATTAGTAACTCCTGGAAAGATACTACCCACTCTTCTCTATGTGACCAATTTGCCTCCACAATAGAAATGAGAGCATGCATTCTACATAGGAGACACTAAAATGATTTTGTCCATCCTCTAAAGCCTCTTCCAACTAAGATTCTATAACTGATGGATTTCCTGACTTTCATGTAAGAAAGTCTCCCTGAGCTGATCTTTAAGATTTTACCAAGAGAGAAGACTATGAAACAAAATTTGTTTCTTGGGGAGGAGGCTATGGGAGTTGCCCATTAAGAGCAACATTGCATTGGTTGCAATGGACAACAATTGGTTAGTGTGATACAAAATGAATGAGATAAAGAAACACACTGGCACTTCACTAGAAGACTTGCATATGGACCATGGTAATGAGACAATGTTTAAATAACACTGCCAAAACAATGGTTTTCAGAGTAAGTTCTAGATCCTTGTTATACTCTTTAGAACTTACTCAGATATTGGTTGTATTAGTTTCTAGTATGTTCTTCAGTCTTCAGAATCACTAATACCTTATTTAAAAATCTGTGTGCCCAGCCCTAGGAAAGCTAAGCTTATAATCAGAAATGCCATCTTTTTTTCAGACTGTTTACCCATCTCAACCAGGTTGAAAATTCATAGCCACTCATGGGCACTATTCCATTATTGGTACGCATAGGAGCTTTGATCTACTCCATTGCCTACATGAACCTATTTGCCCCTGCTTAAGTAACCTTGTAGATCTTCACACATAAAAGCTCACCAGATTTGTACCAGACTCAGTACAAACACTTGATCAACTTAAGCCTATGGCAACTGATATCTCCCACAATTAAGTGATACACCAGCTTCAGCCTCCCTGGCAGCAGGAATAACACCACCATGTCACCAAGATGGCCAAATACCATCTTGACTTTAATTTTTCCAGTCATTACATGGCCTGGGAAGTGCTGGAACCAATATTATCTAATCATAAAAATCCCTAGTCCCTGGAAAGAGCCCACTTATTTCAATTATATTTCAAATAGAAAAATTCCAATATAGAGAAGGACTTGGAGAATCTCTTTGACCCAACAAAAAGTTCTTTAAAGTCTGCTCTCTGTAAGACACTGTGCCAGACACCAAAGGAAATCCAAAAACTATCACATAAAATCTTTTCTTCTTCGAGCTCATAGTCTACTTCTTCAGAGATTATGATAACAGAAGTTGACTCATTTATGTGCAGAATAATAAGAACCACTAATTATAACTTGGAAAAAGCTGTGTGTGTGTGTGTGTGAGAGAGAGAGAGAGAGAGAGAGAGAGAGAGAGAGAGAGAGATACTACTCGCTTTAAATAACACATACCAACACCAGCTTTAGACAGCAAGTAGGACCAATGACTAAAACAATGGTCCTTAACACTACAGAGCAGGACAAGGGCTGGAACAGAGTATAAGATAATTACAACAGCATTTCTAGAGTGAGCTTTATTTTTCCAATCTATTTAAAGGAGACTGCCTGTGTAGCTTCTGAAATTGCCAGTCTCAGAGAAATTGTGTGCAGAAAATAAGGTTTCAGGTAGGACTCTTGGGTATGGCTAAGGAGCTTAGCTGGAAAAGGTTGAGTTTCCTGGGCATATTTCTTTCATCTGTGTCTAGGTGTTATCCTGACTATTTTATCCCCTGGTAAGGCTGACGGAGATGTGTTGTGCTCACATTCCTCTAGCACCTTGTCAGTCTGTGGCTATTCTGTTGTTCCGCTACAGAGCTCAGCTCCTAATGCATTGGAAATTATCTATGATGAATTCTGCCTAATATACAGGTATCTGATGTCTGTGCCCTTTCTGAAAGCACTCTCATCCCAAGAAGAATGTTCTTCAAGAGTCTATGTTTGTTTGCCATGACAAAGACAATGAATGAAAATAGTTGCCAAATTTACCTTAGAAATTTTTATGAGTGAGGCAAGCCTTTGTCCATTGTCTCCAATTCAAAGAAGAGATATAACAACATTAGAGAAGTCATCTCCAAAATGTTTCTCTCATTTGCATCTTTTAGACCCCATTTCAAATGTTTATCCCATTCCCTTCCTATTACCTTTTTTTGTGTTATTTACCACTCTCCTGAACCCAACCAACTTCCTTAATGATATCACCTGTGTCACTTTGCCTCTCTCTATTCTGCCCCTTGCCATTATCTTTGGTGACCTCAGCACCTAAAATGATGATCCAAAATATCAAGCTTTGATAATCCTTCCTCCAACCACATGCTTGCACTGTATTTATTTGTGTTTGGCTCACGTCTTCTGCTATATTCTGAGTGCCCAGAGTGCAGGGACTATGTCAACTTTATTTCTTCCATAGTGCCTATCAAAGTGGCTCACATATAAGAGATACTGAACTGTCTGCTCAATAAATGAATGAATGGGTGGATGGATGAATGACATTCAACATCATGAAGGAATGAAATTCAGTATCTGTGACGTCTAAAAAAAGTTGCCCTGAGAAAAGTAGAATTTTGCAGTCTCTTATTCAGTACATGTCATGAATGAGAAGAAAAAATAACTCCAGTTACTTGGGTAATAGAAAGTACACCAAATCATAAGTCAGAAGATCTAAGTTGAAGTTCTACTCTGTTGTCACTAATTACATGTGTGACTGTGGTCAAGTCATTTAACCTAAAATCTCATTTTCTTTATCTCTAAAACTTGACCTAGCCTTATAAATAACAATAAGCATTAATAATAATTCACATGTATATAATGCTTTAATGTTTATAACATACTTTCCAAACTATAATCTTGTGAGACTGATGTAGCTACAAGGGTCAAGTGGCATGATGTATGTGAACATACCTTGAGAAGTATAATATTATGCAAATATGTTATTATTAATAATTATAGTTCTTAGTTATTATTAGTATCAGTATTATTATTAGTATCAGTAGTAATAACAGTCTTCCTCCACAATTTTCTACTATGATGTCTGGCAGTGTAGAGATGATGCTGGCTTCTCAAAGGTTATGTCAAGAAAAGACAAGTTCTGGCCACTTTCACCATGATATAAAGACTTTAAGAACAGTCCTGCAAACAGATCTGTCTGTCTTTTGAAAACCAGCCTAACTAAGCACTAAAAGCTCATCACCAATTGACCAGTTACTTGGGAATGAATTCTTTGGACAAGACCATTCATGAAATGAATAAAAATATCAAATGGCCCTCAGTCCTATCAAAGGACCTGGGTTTGAATCCTCACTCTGACATGTATAAAGTAGGTATACTTGGACAAATTATTTCATCCCTCAGGCTTCAAGTCATCAATAAAATGAGGAGGTTGTATTAGATATCCTCTAAGGTGCCTTCCAATTCTGAACCTATGATCTTATGATCATTTCCATTTTTGCAATGATAGTGAAAGTAAAGGAAGCAGGGGATGCTAAAAATTTACAATTTTAGGTGATCTAAAATATTGACTTAACTATTGGTACTCCAAATGTGAGATTTTTGTACAATAACCAACCAATAGCTATACTACAGGAGGACCTGAATTTCATCAATCTTGACATTCTCACTATAGAAAGAACCAAAGGAAAGAAGGAAATTACAAATAAATGAAATGATGTCTCATGGGCTCTCTTTAGAGTGGAAAATAAAAGAATTGGCAGAATTCATTTTAATGTACATCAAAAAGCAGCATGAAACATTGTTTCATGGAACATTTCACCATCACATATTTTGGTGTTCACAAAAATTATTTGCAAAAAAAACACCATGAAAATAATTGCAATTTATCCAACATCTGTTTCAGAAGATGAAGAGGTAGGAAAATTCAATAAGGAACTCAGGAAGACCCTCCAAATTAAATCAAGACTCATCTTCCTGAGTTCAAATCTAGCCTAGCCATGTAACTCTGGGCAAGTCATTTAACCCTGCTTTCATCAGTTCCTCACCTATAAAAGGAACTGAAGAAGGAAATGGCAAACCACTCAAATATCTTTTCCAATAAAACCCCAAATGGGGTCACAAAGAGTCAGAAATGAAACAACAACATTTTGATATTTGATAATTTCAATGTAATGATGGACATAGGTAAGAACAGCAAAAACAATGCTAGAAAATTCAATTAACTAGTAAGGAATGAGAGAGACCAAAGACTCATTGACAACATGTAAATCTCAAATCTATATGTCAAAAATACTTTCTCTAATTAAAAATAGGAAAGTAATAAATATGGTGAGACCAAATATCATCACACACAAAAAAAAATTGTATTATAGTTTAGCAGACAAGAAAAGATTCATTACTGATGCGAGTTATTCCTGAATCACCTTATGTGTGTAGTTAGACCACCAAATAGAACAAATTTAATTAAAATCTAGAAGGAAAAAAATGAGGGAAAAAATAGGGTCGCTATTAAAACAACTCAAATATAACTTATTTAAATGAATTATTTAAGTCAAAAATGGAAGGTGCTGGTTTACCGATGAGGAAAATGGGATAGAGATTAGGGCCTTGTCCAGGGTCACATAGCTACTAAATTGTTTTAGACAGGGCTTGAACCAAGATTTTCCTGACTCCAGGCTGGGATTCTATTACTATGCCTCACTGCCTGCCATATCTATTTATCTTCCATCATATTTACAGGAGTATTGTGTGTCTTGTATATTTAAGGTTATCTTTTAAAATTAGATTTACAATTTATAGAAGTCATTTTTCTGGATTTACATGTTTATACTGAGTTTGAAATTTCCTTGTAAGACTATCTGTTTGCCACTTTTTGGTAAATAATTCCTTCTTTCCCTGTTCAACAAAATTGTCTGTTTAAATCCTAGTGTCTGGCCTGTACTAGGCACTTACCATGTTTCCCTGATAATAAGACACTGTCTTATTATTTTTTTGGACAGAAAAACACCAGAGGGCTTATTTTCAGGGGAGGGCTTATTTTAATGAACATTGACAGCAATTTTAATAAACAGGTAGATGTGAACAAAAAAATGTACCTTTATTCAATAAGCAAATCACTGGGGAAGAACAGGATGACGCGCTCACTGCTGCAGCTCTGATTGGATGCAGATCGGAGCGCGGCGTGCGTTTCATGGTTGGGGGGGGGACGGTGCATACAGAGGGCACCATAATGTAGTGCAGGGGATCACCTTCACTACAGTAGCAATCTCAATAGGGCTTATTTTCGGGGGGAGGGCTTATTTTAGAGGAATCTTACACAGTAAGGGGAGGGCTTATTTTCGGGATAGGTCTTATTATCGGGGAAACATGGGTATTACATCCTCATGGATTTATAAAGGAATATTATATACAATGCCAAATGTCTTATTGCCCATTGTCTAAGGGATAGCAATTTCTGTTTGGGAAAAGTAGGAATCAGGTGTGCTTCAAAATCCCTTTTTGAAATTGGAATGGCTTTGAAAAAATCTGACAGAAGAGGCAGAAGATCTAGACTTTCAAAGAGAGTGATGAACTTAACACCTAGAACAGCTTCACAACATGGCAAAGCATCCAGATGCAATGGCTAGAAAATGATATATCATAGTACATGTAATCTAGGTTGTCTTCACAAGTGGCATTTTAGGGACTTCGATATTCTCCTTCAATGTCTAGTTGCTATTTTTTAGAATGAGCAAGATAAGTCATTTTGACTACTATAAATACCTAAATTGACTACAAAGTACATATGAAGGAAGACACTATCTATATCCAGAGAAAGAAGTGATAAACAGAAGTATATACAATGATTTTACATGTATATACCTATTTGTGTCCAAAGATAACCATCTCTAGGGAGGGTGAAGAGGGAAGAAAATGAAAGGAAAATAAATTTACATAACTTTATTATATATTTATACCTATACATAATAGATATACAGTTTCATATGCAATCATCTTTTTTAAATTATACCATGTTATGGAAATATTTTTTATTACATAACTTTAAAATAAAAAATTTGAAAATAAAATTCATATGGAAAAGAACTCCTTAAGGATCTATTAACCAGATCACTATCTTTTCAGAGAACTATCTCTGAAGTCAGTGAGAGTGACAGTAATTTAGAGGAATCGGGATTCCTAAGATTAGACTGACTCACAATTAATCATCCAAAAATAATTGCTTAATGTGCAACTTTTTATCTACAGTCACCTGAGCTACTGAAATTTCAATTCAATTCATCAGATATTTATTAAATGCCCACTATGTGCCAGTGTAGCACCAATGCAATATTCACAGCACTGACAGTGACTGTGAATATACCAGCATAGTGCTCAATCACAAAATATAACAGAGTCTCCATATATAAGACAGAAGCAAAACATTTATTCAGACACCAGAAAATCAAATCTCAATACCAGGAAACCAATTCCATCATAGCAACATAGAAGTTAATACAACACAATACAGAGAGCCACACCATCCTTTAGCCTTCCCACAAACCAGCACTCACAAGCCTAGCTGTCTCCTTGCCTGAGCGTCTTCTCTCTCCAACTGTCTAACTGCTCTGATTCCCAGCTTCCTGTGGGCTCTGCTCCACCCTTCAGCAAACTCCTCCCACCACATGTTCCATGAGATTGCATTCAGCCTATTAGGGGACAGAGAAGATCTTCAAATTCCCATTACCATTACAGCCAGGCACTGAGTTAGATGTTAGGATATATAAAGTCAACATGGAAACAATCCCTGTCCTCAGGAAGTTTACATCTTTTCCCTACCGAGCAACTGAAATCATATTCTATCTTCTGTATGTTCCCAAGGGATAAATTCCCACAGATATCATTTTGCTATCCTATGGATCTGACCTTCATCAAAAAACTATACTGCTTTATGAAAATCCTAAATTTACTGAAGTTGAATGTAACCAAAAAGCACCAATTTGGAGCTGCCTTTTGGCTGGCAGGGAAGTAAGGTCTACATCATTTACTGATGTCTGTTTATCATCAAAAAGTAGCACTAACCCCAAGACTTTTAGACACTAGTTTAATTTGAAATGTGAGCACCTATTGACCTATTTTTAAACAATGAAAATTCTTATTTTTTAAGTGACAACTAAAATCAGAATCCTGAGTATTTTCATTCCAGCCATGTTGGTGTGAACATTATCATTTGATCTAGGATTTAAGTGACCTGTCTGGAATGCTTGACAAACAAATTTTTCTCATGAATTATGCATATTACTGAAAACCATACTTAATGGGAGACTGGAAAGAGGGCAGGTATTTCCATCACCTAGGGGTGAAAGACCTGCAAATTAACAACAAGACGGTTCATTGAAGCAGGTAATAGATTGGCCTGTGAAAACAAGAAATCTTTGTGGGAATGAGTGTGATTATTCATATAGTCTGTTTGCTAATTATTGCTAGTATGAACAGTACTTTAAGTGCCCTTAAGAACTCTGAAAGTCAGGGACTTGGTTAAATGACCTGACAAAACACAAGTGGGATAGGTTTAAGTGTTCCAGAATTATCATCACTTAATAACATGTAGTTCACTTTCTATAGTATTTTAAATTTTACAAAATGCTTTCTTCACTCAACCCTGGGTGGGAGGAAGTGCAAGTATTATTATCATTTTAAAGGTGTGGAAATTGAGCCTCAGTGTAATGAAACTTATCCAAGTCACCCAATTAGTAAGTGTCAGAGCCTTCTCTCAGCCTTCTTACTCTTTGATCTCTGTTGTTTACACTCCATCATGATGTCTCACTTAGATTATTGCCAAAGTTCTCAAATCAGGAAATGTAATAGGAGTATAGATTTAGAGCTGGAAGGACCTTAAAGGTCATCCAGAGCACTATTCTCTTTTTATAGTTGAGGAGACCAGGGCTTAGATATCAAAGTTTTGCCCAAGATCACCCCAATGGCAAAGCCCAAATTGGAACTCAGGACTTCTAACTCCAAATCTAGCCCTCTTTCTACTGCACCAAATCATTTATGATTCAGTACATAGTCTGTAAATTTAAAAAAAAAAGATATAAAACAAGTGCAATAATCATATATGCATATATACATATACACACAAATGTGCCAGTATATGTACACTTATGTTCCTGCATATTTTATTTTACACATAGCATAATTTCTATCCTTGTTTATTCATGCAGTAAGCTATTTCTGCATCCTTTTAAATTTAGTCTGCTTCAAAGTCATTTTAGGTGGTAAGAACCTAGAGAGTGTCTCGTTAACCAACTTGAATAACACCAGCACAAAACTGTGTTCATTGGAGTATGTAATAAATGCTTTTTTGATGATGCTATATACATATAAACACAGGGTAAGCCAAAGGTTGCTCTTATAGGAACGTCTGGGAGGATTTGGTTTGAATGTCAATAAAGTTCCCATCTGGGAGCTCAGATCCCAAGACACAAAGCTATAGAACAACAACTTCTCTAACTAGAATGGGATGAAATGAAGTAACTGTATGCTGTAACTGCTGTCTACTTAAGGGACTCTAGAATGCGGTCAGCAAGTCCCTCCAGGTAATCTCTTCCAAAAGGTTTTTACTAACTAGAAGCCAAGCCAAACATGGGGTGGGGGGGAAGGGATGAATATTTTTCATTGTGTACCTAAAAAACTGTTCAATGGCAAAGACAGCAATATGGCCAGCAATATGACTATCATCTTACCTTACCCTGATTCATTACAAGATATAATAAACTAGAAATTCTAGGGTTTTCCCATATACTGACTTCTTGGTATATAATAAGCAATTGCTTATTATCATTATCATATAACAGATGATCATATGATCATATCATAGATCATTAGCTAAATTACCTAAACTGAAATAGCTCTGCTTTCCTTCCTCAATTCTCATTTCCTTCCTCTTTCTCATTCATTCGATCAATAAGTACTTGCTATGAGTCAGGCACTGTGCAAACCTGGGGGGGATTCAAAGAAAAGAAAAGCGTGATCTCTGACCCTGAGGAGCTCATATTCTAATAGGGAAGACAACATGTGCATACAAGGAATAGACAATTTAAATGAAGAACAATCTCAGAATGAAGACACTGGGAAAGATACTTCTGAGATATTGATGGAAATACATAGGCTAACAATTATCCTTCACACTCACCAAGTGACTACCCTATTTCTTTGATAATACCTTTTATCTAGTCCTCTTTATAATTCCATGTTTGTAATGTGTTATATTAAGACATAATAACATATTAAGATGAGAAATTATCTTCATTGAGTAAAATAGCTCATAAGAATAAGATTCTTTTTCAAAGCAATTCAAGAATTTGACATTTTAGTCAGAAATCTAAAAATATGAGACATGAAAATATCAAATTGAGAAAACTAATTTTTTCAAACTCCAATAAACTTTTTTTTTGCCTTTTGGAGAACAATTGGGGTTAAGTAACTTGTCCAAGATTACACGGCTAGTTTGTGTGTGTGTGTGTGTGTGTGTGTGTGTGTGTGTGTGTGTGTGTGGATGGGTGTTAAGCGTCTGAGGCCGGAACCAAACTCAGGTACTCCCGACTCTGGGGCCGGCGCTTTACTCACTGTACCACCTAGCCACCCCTACTCCAATAAACCTTTAATCAAGACTTTCTTCTCTCTTTAAAGGTTGTAATAGTACATATGACATCCATACTCACTGCCTCATTTCTACTCAGTCAAATAGATGTTAGGAAATAAGTCCTAGAGTCACTTGACTTGGCTATGATTTAGCCTCCTAATTGTATGAATGCCACCACTAAGACTATACAGCAATGCTACTTGCAGCTGCTGTGGGAGTGTAAGACCAGTAACACCAGCATACAGGAGGGCTGCTAGCACAGGTTCTTTGATCTGCTTTCCTAAAGGAAAGCAATTCAAAGGAGGTTAATAACAATCTTTCTTTAATCAAACATAAATATCATTTGCTTAGTTCAGGACCCTGAACTTCAGAGAAAATACAAACAGAAATTGCAAGCATAAATAATAGCATAAAGACCAAAAATACATACATCACAGATCAACAGACAGATCCAACTATTTGACTATTACATACATATATAGTTACCAGAGAGAGAAGCACCAACATCTGGGTTTTCAAAGCCGGAGGGCTCCTTAACAGCTACTCAGCTTCCACTAGCTATAACACTTGAACACTCTTCCCATGAGTAAGCCCCAAAGCAGAATGCTAACCTCAGGGTATATATATACTTCTTCAGGGTAAGAGGACATCACAACCCTGCTGACCCAATCCTAATTGCAAAGCAACGAAAGGTGTGGGCTTTCCTGGAAAACAAGCCTCCCCTAATCAAGGATCTCTTGTTGAGCTCCATGTGAGGCCTATTAATGGGCAGGGAAGATCTTCACCTCCCATTAGCATTACAGACAACAATGACCATGACTTGAAAACCACTACTTTTTCTCCATGCTCCAACTATATATCTGCAGCTAATTAAACAGCTTACATGTATACACACAGGTACAAACACACACACACACACACACACACACATATGCCCCAAAACCTTTAGCTGCTCTGCCACTGAACTTACTTAACTAGACTACAAATCAGAAGTAGAAGACACCCTGGTTGTGGTCAATTTTTCATTCTAAGCCCCACATAAAAATTTAGTATAAAGAAAATACTATAGTTTTCCTCCAAAAAGGAGACTTCTTGAAACATTAAATGACATAGCCACAACAATCAGCCATTCTGTTTTCACTTTCCTAAGTGATGAATTGAAAAGATATCTGATGAGACCATCCTGAGAGAAAGCAAAATTTTAAGATAAAAGGTCAAACAATTTATATATTTGAAGTGTTCTCAAATGTTTGTAAGCTCAGAAATGGATGGTATGTGAATGTTTCCTTTTTACAAAATATATAATGAGGGGTTTTCCTCAATACCTTAATTCAACCTTGTTTCAAGCATATTGGAATATGCTGTATATAGCAAAATTGCATCTGAACAGGGAAATCCAGATAAAAGACAGCCATCTGCTACCCTTCATTTATTCTCACCTTCCAACAGTCACAATGAGAGGTTATGGTATGTACCATAAGGCAGCACTTTGAGAAACAGGCCTTCATAGCAAAACTGGTTAACTCATAAAACATCTGCACAAAAATGAGGGGGTAACATCACTGATGTTACATGTCTAAGTTGCCAGGCATAAGATTTTTTTTTTTTGGAAAAAAGGCAGCAGTGACAACAGAGAAAGGAAGGGGGGAAGGAAGGAAGAAAGGAAGTGAAGGAAAGAAGGAAGGAAGGAAGGAAGGAAGGAAGGAAGGA
>NW_027185887.1:6956006-6967882 GCF_028583685.1 Petaurus breviceps papuanus
AGAAAAAGAGAAGAAGGAGGGAAGAGAGGGAGGGAAAGGAAGAAAAGAAGAAAGAAAAAAAGAAAGAAAGAAAGAAAGAAAGAAAGAAAGAAAGAAAGAAAGAAAGAAAAAAAGAAAGAAAGAAAGAAAGAAAGAAAGAAAGAAAGAAAGAAAGAAAGAAAGAAAGAAAGAAAGAAAGGAAGGAAGGGAGAGAGAAAGAGAGAAAGGAGAGAAAGAAAGGAGAGAGAGAGAGAGAGAGAGAGAGAGAGAGAGAGAGAGAGAGGAGTACAGAGAAAGAAAGGAGAGAGGGAAGGAAGGAAGACACAAAAGAGGGAAGGAGGGAAGACACTACTGTACTGTTCCCCAGGCTTCTTGAGGTCCTGAATTGTTTCTTGATAGTTTCCCATGCACACATTCCCCAAGGAATGATGCAAATATTTCTGGAAATGAATGTTTTAAAAAATAATTCTGTTCTACAATGCTTTGTTCTTAGGATAAGAGTTCACAAATAAACAGGTTCTCTTTGGGTTCAGGCCTCAACCATTTCCTTAATCATAGAAGGATAGTATAATAGAAAGAGTTCTTCCTAGAGGCAGCAAGACCTAGGCTGAAGTACTTTGTTGTTGTGTAATCCTAGCCAAGTTTTTAATCCACTTCTCAGTTCTCACATCTGCAAAATAAGGAAAATAATAGCACCTGCCTCACAGAATTGTTGTAAGGGTCAAAGGAAACAATGCATAAATGATGTTGCCAACCAAAAAGCACCAAACAAAGGTGTGCTATTAATCTCTCGTTTGCAGAATCACAATTGATGCAAATATTAGCACTTCTTGGATTCTGGAATACCAGAGGAGGATGTCTATAGTAAGATGAATGGGTCAAATGCTGAGCTCCCATTTTTAAAGCCCCCAGCTAGAAAAAAAAAGTTTGCTTCGAAGTTGTCCAAGTTTTTCAAAAGAATCTATCTTCCCTGTCATTTGCATCTTCGGGTAAATCAGAGCATATATAAATCAGGTTACTACAAACAGCTGGCCTGAATTATCCTCCTCCAATATCTTTATAAACATCCTCAATGCGCTGCAGAATAGGCATCTTCTCCATGCTCTACATTTGGCTCCATGGACATTGTTACAAGCCCCGTATCGTGTGGTTAAAAATGTTTCTCTCTCATTTCTGAGCTCTTAATTTTATGTTTGAGCTCAGCATCAAAATAGACTGTAATTGCTTTTTGCCAGTAACAAGTCCAAATTGTAACTCAAAATTTTGAGATATTAGGCGCTTTTGTAATTGTATTCAATGAAAACATAGTTCAATAAAGAATTTAAAGTAAAATAAAATAAAAATCCCTATTCTGTGCATTTCATCCATTCTATCAGCATCTTCAAGTTATGGCTAAACTAAGTTCACCACAAAGGACAGATGGCTATTTTGACTTATTTTTTTTAATGAGTCAATTTTTCACTGAGGAAATATGCATTGCATGCATGTACACACACACACACACAAGCTACCAAGGTACAAGCCCTGTGTATCCAATTATTCTGGCATTACATCTAGCATGTATTGCAGCTAGTAACTCCTTGGTTACTCAATGACAGTAATAACCCCAAATCTCTGATCTCATAAAAGGGACAATCAAACCAGACACTTCACAAATTGTACAGTGTGTAATATAAAGAAAATAAAGTTAGAAATTAAGAGCAAAAAAAGTACCCAATGCCTTCTAGGCATGAATTGGGATATATATGCTGTTCTAAGCAGCCTGTAGATTACACAGGACAATGTGATGTATTGAGTCTTAGTTAGTATGTTTTCCAGGGAACCAAAAAAAAAAAAAGAAAGAAAAAAAAAACAGCTATAATATGCCAGACAAAAGAAAATGAGAAGTGTGCTAATGAAGCTTCAGTACACTTAGACACCACATAGTCCATTCATCTTCTCTCAGGCTAGCCAACTTACACTTTCTTCCAAAAAGGAAAAAAATATTAATGCCTAAAAAGGCCGTTACCTTTAACTGAATATGGGAAATATTAGATTAAAATAGGTAACATAGTGGATAGAGTGCTGGACTTGAGAAGTCAGGAGAGAAATGAATTCAACTAATGGACTGGGTCTAATGGGAATGTAAATTTAAAGATCTTCCCTGCCGCTAGGCTAAAGTGCACCTAGAGCCTGGGGTAGGAGGCTTGTTTTTCAGTAGATACTTCTTGATTAGCCAGTGAGTCAATAAAGTTGTTACATTCTCTGAGCCAGGAGAAGGCTATATAAGACCTGATGTATAGCTTTGTTTTGGGGCTCACTTTGAGAAGTGTTCTGTGATTTGATGTGGATTCTGGGAAGCCATTGTCCAGAGACCCCTGGCTTTGAAACCCAGATGTTGAAACCCAGATGTTGATTGGGTATGGATGTAATGGTTGGACGGTTTGAAATCTGTCTACTTGATCTGTTTCTGTCTTGATAATTCTGTCTGTATATTCTGAAGTTCGGGGTGCTGACCTCTTTCCCCCGAACTAGGTAAACGATACATGTTTGACTGATTAAAGTAAGCTTGTTAACCCATTTTGAGTTGCTTTCCTTTATCAAAGCAGATCCAAGAACCTGTGTGAGCAGCCACCCTGGGGACGCTGGGGTGCTTGCTGCTACACTGGGCAAGTCACTTAATCTCTCAGTTTCCCCATCTGTAGAATGAGGATAATAATAGCACCTACCTCACAAGACTGTTGTAAGGACCCAATGAGATAGCATATACAGTGATTTGCAAAACTTAAAGCATTATATAAATATAAAAAGTAGCTATTAAAGGGTCTGAAAATCCAGAACCCATAGGCCTCTGGAACCAAGCTTCTCTCTTATTTTTCAGTCTTAATTTTTATTTACAAAATTTATTTTAATTTAATTTTAGTTACAGGGCCCACTGTCTTCTTTCTCAGTTTAATCGATAAAAGATAATACATTCTACACTGATATTATCATCCCAATTTTAAGAGGAAGAAAAAGCAATCATAATTAAAGACCAGAAAGTTAAAACATGGTTAATATAACTCTAGTCTAAGTCCAGTGTTTTTGGACCATAACAGCTATTAGCTCCAAAAATATTTGTCTGCATGTGAGGTACAGAGATGAGACTAGTGGCCCGAAAGTAGTCAGTCTAGTTTGTTCGCAATTTGGTCAAAGCAACCAAAGAAAGTGCAAGAGGAAGCCTTCAGTCTGGACTTTAAAACCCATGGGATAAAAAAAAGGAAAGTAAAATGAAAACATGTGGGGTAGGGGTTTATGAGCTAATTAGAAACACTATTAACCTTTTTAATTTGCTTCATCGGTTTTAAAATCTCAAACCAAAATTTTGATTCTCCATTCTTGGCCTGCCCGTGTCAATCAGATCAAAGTTGGACCACTATTTTTACTTTTACCATAACATATACACAGATGAGTCCCCAAAGGAGTTGCCTCTCATTTTCAAACCTAATCAAGGTCATATGAAGATGACGGTTGATCTCACAGATCATAGCACAACCCGGCCCTAATGTTCAAGGAAAAAAATAGGAGCAACATTTACTTCATGTAGTCTAGGCTAGTTTTTCTCTAAAAGGCAATGCAATCATCCTGGAGACTAAGGCTTGGATCATTGATGCAGCTTCTTGGTCATCTAAATATAAAAGCCCAGCCTACGAGGAGCGACATACTCCTCAGGTGTGATATCTGTAGCTGACTGGCTGCACTGTCGAGGCAAATGTGAGGGACAGGGAGCTGTACTTTTGTTCCAATCTTGATCCTAAACCACTGGACCAGCCTGAGTTAGGCCTGGCCCAGAACAAAAGAATTAAATATCATTTATATCAAGTGATTTCCATCGCAGAGATTGCATAAATTATTTTTCCTTTCCTAGAAAAGAAGTTACCACGCCAAACTACTGCAATAGGAAGCAAGAAGGACATTTACAATAATGAAGCTAGTATCAATATATCTGTGGTTTATAATATGCTCCTATGAAAGGTAATTAATCTTCTCTAGGATTTGGCTGCTGCACCAAACTCATTGACCCACTTTGCTTAAAACAAATTTATTAAAGTCTTTTTTCAGGCAACAGGCTGTTATTAAGCATTATATGCTAGGCATTGTGCTAAGCACTGAGAATGCAAATACAAGCAAAGGAAAACCCTCAAGGAACTTACATTCTAAAGGAGGAAGACAAGTCACAAAAAATGAAACTATAAAAGGGGATGAGAGCTTGGTACCCCCACTGAGGCATGATGGAAAAGTTCAGGAGAGTCAGAAACACCTGGGAGGTGAAGGAAGAGGCACTCCTGGCCTGGACCCATCCCCAGAATGGAAACCCCAAGAAAGAACTCACCAATGAAGAAAGGAGCTGCCATGATGGAGGGATGGTCTAGGGAGAGAAGGCTGATGGGTCGTAGTGGGAGAATAGTCAGTAGCACAACTTGGAGTAATTTTTTCCTGACATATGTCCTTTGTCCTCATCCACTAACTACCTATTTGATAAAGTGATTGAAATAAAATAAAAATCAAATACCACACACTTTTGCAAAAGTTCTACAGTAGAATATAATCTTCTTGAGTACAGGTTCTGTCTCACTTTTGCATTTGTGGCACTAGTGACTAGAACATCATAGCTGCTTAACAGATGTTTGATGACTGTAAATTTAATTCTATTTTTGGTTCCTTTGGTTTGGGCCCAGTCATCTCTGAAGGATTTGGAGCCTGGGGAATAGAGGTTCTCAACCTGTTTTGTGTCATGAGCCCCTTTGGCCATCTAGTGAAGCCTATGAGCCCCTTCTCAGAATAATATTTGATGTCCATATTCATAGTGAAGGAAATGCTAAATACTAATTGGTTGGTGAAAACGAAGATGATTTTTCCCCATTCAAGTTCACAGACTCTACTCTCTGGAAATACTGGTAGATCCCAAGTTAAGAATCCCTGCCCTTGACAAAACAGGAAAATGACAAATTCTGGAGAGGATGTGGACAAATTAGAACACTAATGCATTGCTGGTGGAGTTGTGAACTGATCCAACATTTCTGGAGAGCAATCTGGGATTATGCCCAAAGGGCTATAAATAATTTCATACCCTTTGACCCAGCAATACCACTCCGAAGGTTATATCCCAAAGAAATCGTAGAAGTGGAAGATAGACCCATATGTACAAAAATGTTTATAGCAGCTCTTTTTGTGGTAGCAAAGAATTGGAAATTAAGAGCGTCAATTGGGGAATGGATGAACAAGTTGTGGTATATGCATGTTATGGAATACTATTGTGCTATAAGAAACGAAGAGCAGATGGACTTCATATTTACCTGGAGAGGCTTATATGAACTGATGCTGAGTGAGAAGAATAGAACCAGGAGAAATTTGTACACAATTACAGACACAACATATGTGTAATGACCAACTTTGATAGAGTGGACTCTTCTCAGCAATGCAGTGATATGTCAATGCCAAAAGACTCATAAGGGAGAGAAATGTCTACATCCAGAGAAAGAACTAGAAAGAACTGAGTTTATATCCAGATTGAAGCAAACTACCTGATCTTTTTCCTTTTCTTGTTTGGTTTTATGTCCTCTTTACCATTTTTCATTCCATCTGATACAATCTGTCTTTGTAACCTGACTAATGTCTAATGTGCAAGTATTTACAGGGGGAGGAAGGGAACAGAATGTGAAACTCAAGGAATTGTGGAATTGAATCTTGTAAACTAAAAGTAAACAAACAAATTAATAAAAATTATCTAAAGAAAAAAAATAAATTATTTAGTTTCCAAAAAAAAAAAAAAAGAATCCCTGCCCTACTATCATCCCCTCACAGTAGTCCTGGGGGTTTGAATCTAATCCTCCCAATGCCTAAGTGTTGATCAGGTTATGACAAAGCAACATTAGAAGTTCCATTCATTCTTTCAGACAGTTGAGATTCTATGCAGGGAATAGGTATCATATTTTTACAAAATTCTATTGCCCTAATTAAATCTGACTTAAATACCATGAAAACAGCTTCCACATTCCAATTCCTTTTTTGTTTGAATTAGCCCTATACTTTTATTGGTATCAGGAATTTCTGATAGAGAACCTCCCTCTACCAATGCCGCTCCATACCTATTCTGCAACCTCTAATCTTGCTGTAGGCCCTCATAGGATAAGAGCCTTTCCCAGCTACAGACCCACAACCAACAGGTATCAGAAGCAAAACTCAAGTCTATATCTTCCTGACTCCCTGGCCAGCTTTCTATCCACTCCTTCCATGGCTATTTCCATCCAAATTCTTAGGCCCCAGGAATTTTCAGGTCAGGGAAATCTCTCAATATCTTCATCTTGGAAAGTCCCTTTATTCATATTACCTATTCTTCATGGTCAAAGTCTGAGACCATTAATCTTTGTAATAGGAAAAGCAATTATTTTTTTCCATCATCTAGTCATTCAATATCCACTTATTTAAAAAAAAAAAACTACTAGTGCCAGGCACTCTGCTAAGTTCTGGAGTTCTTTTGGGCATAAATAAAACTTCCTTCAAGATCCACAGACCTCTAGAGAAGTCATGGTTCAGTGTCCACTTGATTTTGTAATGCTGAGTCAAGTGTTCACCTATAGAGAAGCGTGCAAAAAGATCGTAAGCTCCCCTTCTTCACCCTTTCTCTCCTTTCTGAGCCCTCCTGACCTGTCTGCATTTCCCAATGTCATTGCCTCAAAGAGTGCCAAATGGCATTGTCATCTCCTCAGGTACTCCACGTTTGCATGAGAATGTTTTTTTTATTAACAGGAAAACACCTTTTTTCCCCTAAAACGAACACTTTTGAATTGTAATAACTGTATCCCCAGAATGCTTTATTCTATCAAAATGGAGAGCACTCCCCCAGGGCCACATTAGCAGCTCTTTCTGTCTGGGAATGCAGCTGTTCCCGGACATGTTCTGAGTAATGTCTATGAGCGGCAGATCCACAGATATTCAGAGTGCTTAGGCTAATTATGTAATAAGGGAATCACTCTTAAAATTTTATAAACGTTAATATAGACATTTAACTTCAATTTCTTTGAAAGTTGAACAGGAAATGAGAATCCTACTAGTACTAGTTCCAAATGCTCATTTTTATACTGAGGTTTTAAAAATGTAGGGGATTGCAAATCTAATGCTGTATTCACGCAGCAAATTACTCTCTTTGGCATTGAAATATCACTGCAATTAAACCTGCAGTAAAGTATTACAAAAAAGCCCTTGACTGTTTTCATACAAAATTGTGAGGCTCTTCAGAATGCCATAAGTTGAAGGGTGGGCAATCAATTCTATAACTCATTTTTATTATCTTCTCAATATTCCTCCAAAATATTTTGTTCCTTCCTTTCTGGGGTGTGAATTTGTAGTTCCCTCCTAATGGCAATTTATAAGGAAAGCTAGCATTTCCAGACCTTGCCCAAGTGTCTCTTTACACAGCCAGTATGGTATACCACTTCCTACATCTTTGCACCTGGTCAGGTATATTTCTTTGTTTCCATTACTCTATAACCTAATGGACATTTACTTTAACCAGAGTCTGATATTGGATACTAGGTACATGAACCAAATTTACTTACCATTCAAGTAGCTTTGGAAGAGAGGCAATTGGCAAACACACTGGCTGACACCCATGCACACCCAACATATACACAATCGATAGACACCCAGGTGGAAGACAGTGTAAATCTTAATAAAGGAAAGTTGATGCATTGATCAAATGATAATATGTTCTTTGGCATCCTGTGAAGTGACTAGCAGTGCAATGTCGTGGGAAAATCATTGATTTGGAATCAGAGGAATTCAGATCCTGACCTTGTACAACTTACTTTCCCTCTTCATTACCCAGTTTCCTCATAGGTCAAGGTCATATGCCATATGGTTCACTTAGATGATCTCTAAGGTCTCTTTCAACTCTGTATCATCAGATACTGTGATTATAAATCTGCCTTTGGAAGTGCCAGTTGAGAATATGAAACTCCCATCAGTAGCATAAGCCACCATAGATATACCAAAATGACCACATGTATGTGGCATTCAAGTAAGAATCAGCTCCACTCTCAAGTGTAACAACATGTCACATGGCAAATAGAGGGTGGGTGTTGAGGTACAGAGTCTCTACTACATTTAGGAACAAAAAGAGAGGAAACAAATTCCCTTTCCCTACTCTCCCTCCTCCACCCCACACATTTTGCTAAGCCTGCTGTGGTCCCTGAAATATAGACGTAGAGTGATCTGGACAATAAGGTTATATATTAGATAACTTATCTCATTGGCTTATGCAGAATGTGTATCCTGTGCCTAATATGTTTAAAAAAAAAAAACCGAGACCATTTCAAATGTTAAACCTTCATTATCCTAGAATCAATTTTCTGTAGAATCCCTAGGATTCAAATCCCATTGATGCTATTCTCCCATTAGCACTGACCTTCATAAACAGAAGTGGCAGGGCCCCTGCAGAGCACTACCAATAGGAGGAGGTAGTGAGCAGGCAAAAGATGGGCGAGGGAGATCTGAGCAATCTCAGTGGTTTGCAGTAGTTTCTGATTTAATTGTTGAAGTTTGATTTCTGATTTTTTTTCTCTTTGTTTGGAGAAACAGAAAGATGGAGATAGGGAAAGGTAAAGGGAAAAAAAAGCAGAATCATTCTTCCTTTGACATTTGCCTGCTTCGTTGTCATAACTAAATTCCCTATACCCTATACAATCACCCACCAAAAGCTACCAAATCTGGGATGTAGAACAATAATCTACTTGTGTATTTCAGTTTAAGGATTTCAAAGCCCTTCCTTCATCAGAATCCTACTAGAGGAAAGAAGTGTTATTAGCCCTATTTTCCTGCAAAGGAAACAGGTTCAGAAAGGCTAAATTATTTTGCCCATGGTGTTACCGTAAGTACCACAGCCAAAATTTAGAGGATTATAAAGCTAATGCTCAAAGGGATATCAGAGGCCATCTGTTCCAACTTCATCTTACAGATAAGGAAACTGAGGGCCAGGGACTTATCCAACATCATATAAGGAGCAAGCATCAGAGATAAAATTTGAACCCAAGTTCTCTGCCTCCACTGTATCAAACTGTATGATGCAACTGAAATTTTCTTTCAGGATTGATATGCACTATAAGACAACTACTTAATAAAGTTTGATTAGAAATAGACACTATATTTGGTTGATGAGATAACTGAAAAGATTTGAACCCAGAACTCCCAACTCTTTCACTCTACAGAACTTATAGGCCCAAATAATACTCAAAATCTAAGAGAAACAATTTTACTTTGTTCCTGTCCTTCCAAAATTATGACAGTGAGAGAAAGTAACCTAATATTTCTTCCAGAAGACACAAACACCTCAAGCCAGAGGCTCAAGAGACCCATTCACCAAAGCAGAAGCCAAAGGGGAAAAGGAAAACCCTGAGCCTTGTGTCCGAAAGCATCACCTCCCATAACTTTGTGCTTAATAGCTTAGTAGGAACATCACTTGAGTTCTAAACCAAGAGACTAAAATGAGGGAGATGTAGAATCTGGGTTTTAATAGCCAAATAAAAGGACACCAGGCTCCCCTGTGCCTATTAAAATATCATTTCACATCACCTTCTCTCCTTTCCATGAAAGCTAAAAATTAAAAGGATCCTTTTCCATTCATGAGAGCCTGTTCAATTTAAACCCTGGGAAAGATAAAGGAACATGAGAAATGTTTCTCAGGGTGAAGGCATTTCTTTGCAATGCCATTATGGGAAGAGACAAGCAGCTCAGTACCAAGGGTCTGCCTGTACACACAGACTTACAACTAATAGCATGCCTGTGAACAAAGAGTACCCATAGCCACCACAAGCTGTGGAGGAAGGCAGCTAGAGGAAAACCACGTGACTGTTTAACAAAGGGAATAAACAACATGTGGAGATGAAATATTAGGATAGTACAAATTGGGAGGTGCTGTAAACACCCATGTGAGGAAATACAAAAAGTCTGAATGAAGTCGCAAGTAAAACCAGGAATAAGGGAGGAAAACATGCAGCCAGAAATAAGGCAAGGTTTGGGAATGGGGGGATCAAAATAAAATATTTGGATAAAAATAGTCTGAACAAAAGGTATTTACTAAACAGGAGGAACTAGATTCTAGTAACATGAAAAGTTTTAAGGGTTTTAGAGCTATTTGCATGCTCTGTGAAATAATCCAGCAGTTAGAGGAGCCAGTGCTCCATAGGGCTTTTCGCTCACAGGGAGAAAAGAAATACTGACTCTGACACCTACGACTCATGTGGCTGCAACAAGTCATTTCCCCTTACTAAGCCTCAGTTTCTCCATCTGTAAAATGAAGTAAATGGGCCAGACTGACCTCCAAGATCTATTCCAGCCTTAAATCTATGATTCTATAAGCCTAAAAACATAAGGAAAATGTCACTGAGTCTAGGTACAAATAAAAGCCCCAGTGTAGCAACCAATTATTAGAGTACCATAGAGAGTAATTTAATCAGAGTAATTTAAGAGAAGAGATGAAAAGAGAATACTATGATTTAGATAAGTAGCAAGTATGGAAGCCACAGTGACGTTCATGAACCTCTAAAAGACTCAAACCCTCTCCAGGAAGAAAAAGTTCAGTCCAATTCAAGAGAAGATGACTAGGATGGGGTAGAGTGAAATTAGACAGCAAAGTTGATGTTAAATATCAGGAAAATAGTTCTCAACTATAAGAGCTGTTAGACTGTGGAACTATCTTCTAGAGGAAATGACAAAAGCCCCATCATCTGGGACTTTCCAAACACTGCTAAATAAAACACTAAAAATATACTTTGGGAAGAATCCAATACTTAAACCCAGGGGATGGACCAAATGACATACCCCTTCTTTTTCATCTCTAATGAATCAGCTACCCTTTATTATTTTATGATGCTTACCTCTCCCTCTCACAGGTTCAAGACACTACTCCTATATGTACCAAATGTTGCAAATTGGTCTTACTGACACAAAATGATAGATCCAAGAGTGGCACACTATTTAAAGAAAGACTTATTTTTCAAGCTACTCATTCTTTCTCCCCTCCCATCCCAGTACCTTATGTGTCTTTCAGCACTAATTCTATCTTGAGTGACAATTAGACTATTTGATTAGAATATTCTCTAGTCAGTATACAATAGAACCATCTCATATAGACCATGCTGAATGCCAAAAGAAGGATAGTTAACACCAATTCTAATCTGTTATTTTATTTAACCTTTCATTTCTTTCTTGTTACAATACTGACTCTCTACTACAGGTCGTGATCTTCAACATTATTCCTTTAAGCTAGATGCCAGGGAATTTTCCTACAAAAGTGCTAAAATAGATTTTTTTGTGACTCTTTCACACAATGTAAGACATCTGTAAACTTCACTGAGGTTGAATAAGTACAAAGCTGCATTTTTGAAGAAGGTTTCTGATGACAATGTAAACCACGAGATAAAAATAGATACAGTATAAGACAGATGTGTAAATATACTTACTTCAAGGATCACTCCCTCTACCATCACAGTTCACAGTCTTATCATGCCTAAGAAACTGGTATTTATGATTTTCTGTAACTAAAATTAAATATTTATAGATGGATAAATTAGATATTGCTGTTATTTAGTTGTTACAGTCATCCAACTCTTTATAACCCTATTTGAAGTTTTCTTGACAGAGATATTAGAGTGGTTTGCATTTCCTTCTCCAGCTTATTTAACAGAAGAAGAAACTGAGACAAAAAGGATTAAGTGACTTGCTCGGGGTCACACTGCTATTAAGTGTCTGAGACCAGATTTGAACTCAGGAAGGTGAGTCTTCCTGACTACTCCAGGTCCAGTACTCTATCTACCATCTAGCTGCCTAGCTGCCTAGATAGATAGATAGATAGATAGATAGATAGATAGATAGATAGATAG
>NW_027185887.1:6967892-6983086 GCF_028583685.1 Petaurus breviceps papuanus
AGATAGATAGATAGATAGATAGATAGATAGATAGATAGATAGATAGACAGACAGACAGACAGACAGACAGACAGACAGACAGACAGACAGACAGACAGACAGACAGACAGATAGATAGATAGATAGATAGATAGATAGATAGATAGATAGATAGATAGATAGATAGATAGATAGATAGAGTATAATGTATATTATATATTTCACCTGACTGCCAATATTCCTAGTGATAAGTCTCTCTATATTATGCCAGGCTGATTCTTTTAATAGTGAGGAGTCTATATACCAGACCAGTATTCAGAGTTCCTGGGTTGTGCCTGCCAAAGCCTATACTCTCTGGCATAAGTTCCAAGATCTGGGAGTTGTTATACACACACACACACACACACACACACACACACACACACACACACACACCATGATAAGCTATCAGAAGAAGACTTTAATCAAGGAAACTTAAGTACAATTCATTTTGTTTTGTTTTCCTAAACACAAGATAAACAATTAACCACCGAAGCCCCCTGTCATTTTTTAGTGTAAGCAGTTTGCCATTTTTTTGGATCACTTATTGTATATTTCAGGTTATTGTTGGTGAAATAAAATGGACCAAATCCAAGAAAAAGCATGAGCAGGAGGCACATTTTAAGCTCATGAAATAACACTTTCATAACTTGGAGTATAGCTATGGTCTTTGGTGAATAATAGCAACAAACAAACCACCTTAATTGAAATGATAAGTACCTCTGCTAGTCTTTGCTTTACTGCGTGCAGAGGTATAAGGCTTGTCAGCCAGAGGAATAAGTGCAAAATGGAAATTTAGGAGTCCCTATAAAGAAGTCAAAAGGTCATCTTTACCCATGAAGCAGCATGAAAAGAGTTCTTAGTAAATATATTGGCTTCCAATTTCTGAGTATTCTTTCTTTCATTTACTGACTTTTCTTCCTCATCATCCCTAATTCTAAAAACTATTATTAAAGGGGTGATTAGTGAGCTTCAAGAAAAAGGAAAGAGTGATGAGCCAGCATGGTTTTATCAAGAATAGGTTAAGCTAAACTAGCCCAACTTTATTTGTTATGACAAAGTTAATACACTGAGAGCTTCTTGGACTACTGTAGATAGACATAGTTTATTTGGATTTGGAGAAAGCATTTGACAGTCTTTTATGCTATTCTTATAGAAAATTTAGAAAATAATGCAGGTAAGTAGATTCCAAATTGGGGCAGCTAGGTGATGTAATGAATAGAGAGCTGGGCTACAAGTCAGGAAGACCCATCTTTCTGAGTTCAAATCTGGCCTCAGACACTAGCTGTGTGATCCTGAGCAAGTCACTTAACTTTATTTGCCTCAGTTTCCTCATCTGTAAAAATGAGCTGGAGAAGGAAATGGTAAGCCACTCTAGTATCTTTGCCAAGAAAACCCCAAATAGTGTCACAAAGAGTTGGACATGACTGAAACAAGTGAATAACAAAAGAGTCTGAACTGGGGGGAGGCTAGGTGGCATAGTGAATAGAGCACAAGCTCTGGAGTCAGGAGGACCTGAGTTCAAATCCTTCCTCAGACAATTAACACTTACTAGCTGTGTGACCTTGGGCAAGTCACTTAACCCCAATTGCCCCTCCCCCCCCAAAAAAAAAAGATTCTGAATTGCCAAACTCAAAAAGTTAAAGAGTTGATATTAGCTAGGAAAGTCTCTAATGGGGTATCTCAGCAAACTGTGTGATTGGAGAAATGGAGTTTACATTTGAGTCTGAATGAATCAACTTCACAACTATGAGTTAGAAAAGGTTCTACTAAATAGCAATTCTCTGAGAAAAATCTATGCTGTTGTAGTGAACTAAAAGTTCCATATACATATACAATATATTTATGTGTGTGAGCATATCCACACACACATACATGTACATATATACATATTTATTCATATAAATGTATGTAGATAACTATTCTTCATTATAATTGGTTTATTTATATCCCATATGTTTTACTTTATGCATTTGTAACCATTATTCTGAGAAGTGGTTCCTAGGCCTCCCAGATTATGAAAAGGGTCTATGATACACACAACAAAAATTTAAAAACACCTGAGCTAAAGGATTTTATTCAGATCTACATGTCACAGCAAAGGAAGGACACTGACAAACTCAAAGGCATCCAGGAAGTCAACCTAGAAAAGGATCTTAAGATCATGACATAAGAAAATTGGTTGAAGAAAATGGGATCATTTGACATGGGGGAAAGAAGATTTAAGAGATCTAATAACTGTATTTAAACAGCATGAAAGATGTATTAGACTTGCTCTGCTTGGCCTCAAAGACCATAATTAGGCACAATGGGCAAAAACTACAAAAAGAAAAGCTAGGTTTCATATAAAGAAAAGCTTAATAGGAATTTGAGCTATCCAAAAATGGAATGGACAAGATCATTAGTTATAACTCTTCAAATAAAGACCATTTGAGCACTTGCTGGGTATATTATAGAGAAGATTCTTATTCAGGTAATCAGTTTACTAGATACCCATTTGAGCTCAAGGATTCTATGATGTATTGATTTATGCAACAAATATTTATGGAATACATACTCCCCCAACTAGATTGCAAATTCCCAAAGGGACAGGAATCATTCAGTTACTTGCATTGCCTTGAACACAGTAGATGATCCCTAATTATTTTTGATTGACTGATCAAATGCATATTTTAGCTATTTTTGTAAATATGTGGAGCAATGCCTCATCTTAGAAAATCATATGCATGGATAAAACATTGGATAAAGGATGGTTGTCTTTGCTTTGTTCATAACTTACCAGGTGACCTTGGATAATTCAGTTGACTTCCTTTTGTCTCAGGTTCCCAAGCCAGGAAATGAGGATGATATTTTTTTTAACCTGCCCACAAAAGATCATTAAGGGTAAGCATGCCACTCTATAAGCACTTTTATTTAAAAAAAAAAAAAACCTCATTAATGGTAGTGGAGTCAAGATGGCAGAGTAGAAGCAGGACCTCCTAGCAGCTCCTGCTTCCACCTTCCCCAATCAATGTAAAAAGGGGACTTTGAACAAACTTTGAAGCTGCAGAACCCACAAAATGACACAGACAAGCTAACCTCCCACTGAGGACAGCCCAGCAGGCTAGCAGGAATTGGCCAGTGCAGTGCTCTGGGAGCCGAGCCCAGGCCATGTGAGCTGGAAGTTTTAGCCCCAGGGCGGGTCTGACCAGGCACTGGCTGGAGGGACTCCATATCAGCAGCAGCTATGGCTGTTTCCAGAATTATCAACACATAGATGCGAAAGACAAAGTGAGAGGTCAGTGCAGTTTGGACTTTGGGACCCAGTAAGTGGGAGTGTGTCAGCTTTTGCCCCCGGGGCCAGAAGCCACTGAGGAGCCAGCACAGCCAGCCAGCTCCACATGGCAGCTTCAGCTCTTGGTCTTCAGAGTGTAGGGGGACCAAGCAACCAATCTGAGAGGTAATCTCTCTTGCTTTAACCTGCTTGGATCTGGATTGCGGTCTAAGATGGAGGTCCTGGGATGTGTGATCAGCTTGCCAGAGTGTGTGGAGACCTCAGAACAGGCACCCATCTAATACTTCTGGCAGCTGAGAAAACCCCAGCATTTGGGACGAAAGCTCCCCTGTCTGGTGGCAGAGTCCTACTATGCCAAAAAGCCCAGGGGTCAAGTGACTGAGGGGCTACAAGACCAGGCAAAGGAAGCAAACCAAGCAGAAGATTCCAACATTAGACTCCTATTTGGGGGACAAAAAGGAGCAAAGCATGGAACAGAAGGAAGACAGTGAAGTCAGAACTCCTACACCAACAGCTTCCAAGGAAAATAAGAGCTGGTTACGGGCCACAGAGGATATTAAGAAGCAGATAAGAGAAGTGGAGGAAAAATTGGGAAGAGAAATGAGAATGATTAAAGAAAATTATGAAATGAGAGTCAACAGCCTGACTGAGGAAAATCACACCTTAAAAAACAGACTAACTCAAATGGCAAAAGAGGCTCAAAAAGACAATGAGGAGAAGAATGCCTTAAAAAGCCAAATTTGCCAGATGGAAAAAGAATCTCAAAAGCTCACTGAGGAGAATCATTGCTTCAGAATTAGATTGAAAGGTAATGACTTTATGAGAAATCAAGATGCTGTTAAACAGATCCAAACAAATGAAAGAATAGAAGGCAATGTGAAATATCTCATGGGAAAAACCACTGACGTGGAAAATAGATCCAGGAGAGATAATTCCAAAATTATTGGACTACCTGAAAGCCATGATCAAAGTAAGAAGCTAGGAATCATTCTCCAGGAAGTTCTCAATGATGTTTTAGAACCAGAGGGCAAAATAGAGGTTGAAATAATCCACTGATCACCTCTTGAAAAAGATCCCCAAAAGAAAACTCCTAGGAATATTATAGCCAGGTTTCAAAATTCCCAGATCAAGGAGAAAATATTACAAGCAGCCAAGAAGAAACAATTTGTGCTTTGAAAAACCCAGATGTTGATTTGGTATGGATGTAATAGTTGGACAGTTTGGAAACCTGTCTACTTGATCTGTTTCTCTGTCTTGATAATTCTGTCTATATACTCTGAAGTTCAGGGTGCTGACCTTTTTCCCCTGAACTAGGTAAATGATACATATTTGACTGATTGAAGTAAGCTTGTTAACCCATTTTGAGTTGCTTTCCTTTATCAAAGCCGATCCAAGAACCTGTATTGGCAGCCACCCTGGGGATGCTGGGGTGCTTGCTGCTACAGTGACAAGCGAGGAAGGGATTGAATCTGGAATTCAAAATTTTGAAATCAAATGCATATATGTATATATTATATATATAATTATTATTAATATTATTTTACATGTATTTGGGAAATAAGATATATAGGCACTGGGGCATAGAGATCCACCATGCCCTACTGGAAAAGTCGAAAGGGGTATGGAAAAAAATATGGGAGAGAGCAGATTAGAGGAGGGGATATCCTGTGGGACTGCTATTTTGGGGTGGTGGGTAAGAGAAAAATGGCAAGAAAATTTGTAACTCAAAATCTGGTGGAAATGAATGATATAATCATAAGTTAATAAAGCATTTGAAAAATTGAAAAAATCTCAGTAAAAAGTAAAATTTTACTGAACAAATAATATAGTAGGATGAAGTATTTGATGACAGCATATCCAACCTTAATGAGTATATAATCATAAGCAGGTATGGAGATACACATATATACATACATATATATGTATATGTATATATCCTATTTTAGCATTTCCTTTGAAATTAAAGTTTTTAAACCTCTGGGATGAAACTTGTTTCAGGTTAATTTCTAGGATTCAATGAAGCTTAAAATGAATTCATAATGAGGTACATTTGAGAGGTGTATATGGGGGTTTTTACTGGATGATCAAAGAGGTCCCCTTCCTGCACTTATATCTCTAATTCCATGATTATGACACATTTTAGCCTAGTTCCAGCACAACACATAATAATCTAAGAAATAATATGCTTTTACAATTACTGTATTACAGAATATGTAACCAAATGGAAGTTGAATATTGCTGCATTCTTATTATTATTATTATTATTATTATTAGTTAATTGAGTACTAACAGTGTGAATAGCAGAATATAAAAATAATGAAGACACAGACCCTGTTTTAGAGATTTGTAATTTAATTTAGACATATATATAATTCAAATATCAAATACTACCTGAGAAAGTGGTTAAGTCTCAAAGGTGCAAAATTTCCTAGGGATATATATTTATGTACCTAATGACATTTTCACAACTTCTGTTGAGTGTCAATGAAGAACATTTGAAATGCCTATAATACCTTCAAATAAAATGAGATCCTTTCCTTTGTTCATATGCAAACATCACAAACATTAAGAGCATATTTTCTATGAATTTAATTTTTTCTTACACAAAAATGGAAATACATTCCAAAATGAACCTGAATGATAGCTTCTTTGTGGTTTTTTATTCTTTGCCTCATGCAAAAGATAGCCTTCTAACTCAAATGATGAATAAGCAAGGATTAAAAAAGTATAAGCAAAAAATATTTTAGTTGATATTTAAATTGTTTTATCACAACTCTTAAATTGTATTAACACAGAACTGTTTTTGTTTTGAGTTTTTTGGTGTTTGTAGTGATTCTTCTCTCCAAGAGTAAGCATAAATATGTACACAGTACATTATTTACATGTACATATAGTACATACAATTATGTAACTGGAGTTACATAAATATATAAAATGGAACCTGCATAGAATTATCTGGGAAAGTAGTAAGGGAAAGGAAGAAGGAGGGGAAGAAACAGAAATCCCATGGATAATTTGAATCTCTGAACAAAACCCATACCTAACTTTATCCATCATTCCACTGTCATCAATGTTATAAAAGGGCTATTAATAATTCATACATTTAACTGGTAAGGGATTAACCTCCTCCTTTAAAATTTTGGGGTAGGTACTAAAAAAGAAGCAGCGAAATGACCCAAAGGAATTGAATTTGGTGAGTGGAAAAGATCCCCAGGGACTATGTAATCTACAGACTGGATATTTGGCCAATAAAAAATATTCTGCATGTGTGTGAGACACAGAAGAGAGAATTATAGAGGGTGGGGAGTACAAAGACAGACAATTTTCATCACTTGAGACTCATACTACTTTATTAATTATTCCTCCCTCTACTATGTGACCCACTCCACCTTCTTTTCTAGTCATTCATCTCTCTGGTGACAAGTGAGAGAAGAGAGACAAAGACAGACAGACAGAGACAAAGATAGTGATAGAGGCAAAGGCAGAGAGAACATTTATTAAGTACTCCCTATGTTCTAGACAAGAGGTGGGGAACCTGTGACCTTGAGACCACATCTAAATCCTCAAGTGCAGTCCTTTGACTAAATCCAACCTTCACAGAACAAATCCCATTAATAAAAAGATTTGTTCTATAAAACTTGGATTCAGTCAAAAGGCCACACCCAAGGACCTACAAGGTCACATGTGACCTCAAGGCTGCAGATTCCTCACCCCTCTTCTAGACACTGCTAAATGAAGAAGCAAAAAGATAGTTCCTGCCCTCAAGGACTTTATAATCTAGTAGGGCAACTAAGTGCAGTAGATAGGACACTGAGCTAGTAATCAGGAAGACTCATCTTCATAGGTTCAAATCTGGTCTCAGACACTTACTAGCTGTGTGACCCTAGGCAAGTCATTTAACCCTGTTTGACTCAGTTTCCTCATCTATAAAATGAGCTAGAAAAGGAAATGGCAAACCACTCCAGTATCTTTGCCAAGAAAACCCCAGATGGAGTCAGGGTGAGTCAGACACTACTGAAAACAAAACAACTAGGAAAAGGGATAACTTTTATAAACCCTTTATAAAAGGGATCTAGAAAGGGGGTGAGGTAATGGAAAACTGGAGGAGGAGATTAGTACAAGGTCTTTCTTCATTAGTGACATATTGCAACCTGCTCCCCATCCATCATGCACCTCTCTGCTGACCTTTGGGTGACCTTCAGTTTAGATTTTTCAGAGGCTTTGGTATTCCATGACTCCTGGTCATATAGCATTACTGGAAGGAAATAAAATGGACTTGACTCACTTGTTTCTGAGAAAAGTTTGGGATTTTTAAAAATACAATGCAATTCTCCAAAGAAAGTATTTCCTCCTTTTCCTCAATTCAAGATCTGCTACATTGCCCATCCACAGTGCCTCTCCAATAGATGCATACTTGAGTTGTCCATCCAATTACATTGTCTAAACGACAGGCATTTTTTATAAAATTTGTTTTTCCTTCTGCTAACCTTTATGAGTTATCACAGATCTTATTTTGTTAGCTCTGCCATGTTCCAGGGTTTTATGCAAACAGCACAATGTCACCCCCAAAAAGATGAACCAATATATATAGATTTCCTGTTTGAAATGGTCTCTGCACTAGTCATTGTCCACGACTGTGTCAAACACCTTTAGCAAGGTTGCATCTCCCGGCTTCCCTTGGTATTAGTAATCAGATGATAGTCAAACAAAGTTCTCTCTTTTGATTTATCTTTTAAGAATCTTATATGCTTTTGACATATTATTAGATAAGGGGTACTAAAAAGGTGTATAACTCTACTGAAACAAATACATTTTTATAGTCAGCAAAAACAATGTGATATTGTATTCTCTGCACAATTCGGTGACTAAAGATTTGATTTGCTGGAGAAAATCATTTGCAAAAACCTGACTATTCCCTTCTCATACCTTTATCAAAGATGATTTCAATGTATGGATAAGTATATTCTCATAAAATTTTGTAGGGATGGGAAAGGTATATGGGTTGTAGCTACTGGTATGTTTTTTTCTTTCTCCTTTTTTTGATAATAAGATACCACGTTTCCAAGCACCTGGTAATCTTTCCTCTTTCATTTATCTTGAGAATTAATCCCTCAATGCTCTTAAAAATGTTTTGCCTCTAGCACAGACCTCTTTTGTTTATATTTGGCCTAGTTCAGCTATGCTTCCCATCTTTGTTTGTTCGTTTGCTTTTTATTTAGCACTATTTCTTTTTCATAAAACACACCAATGTTTGTGTTATTAGGTGGTCCCATTGTCATTGATAGAGAAAATAACTAATAGAAATCTTTGAAGATATTTTATCTTATTTTGTCTGTTCACTGTCCCTCCTCCAACTAAATTCCTGTGTATGTTAGCTAAGGCAATTTCTAGATTTTTTTATGTCTCCTGATATGACTGATTTACTCTTAGGAAATGGTGATAAATTGTGTTAATATCTATTCTTTTATCCATTTCCTTTTTTTGTCATCAATTGCTTATTTAAATAATTCAAGTTTAGTTACAATAGTACTCTGTATCTTCTCATTCTCATTGTTCTAATTTGGTATTAATTTTGACCTTTACTGAAACAAAGCAAGTCAATTATTTGAATATACATAAAAAAAGCTGATTCAGAAATGACTTCCATATCAAAAACTAGTCTCTCCTGTGTGTTATTATACACAGGTATATGTTGGTGTTTTGGATAGTTTTCTGGCTTCAGAATCAGAAAGACCTGAGTACAAGTCTGGTCTTTTATAAATATTAGCTATTTCCCCCTGGGCAGATCAATTAATGTACTAGGATTAATCCCTTGGTATCCTAGGTCAGATGTCAAACAAGACCCACCCCATACTCCAATATACTTGAATGCAGCTTGAATCATATTAAAATGTAATTGGGAAATATTTAACAAAATAAATAAAAATATAATAAAATGTAGATAATATTACATTCTAAAACTAAGTCCAAATGTAGCCTGCAGGAATCCTATTCTATTTGAGTTTGATACCACTGCCCTAGACAACAGGTACCTATCTCTCTTAATTATGAGAGTTTCCTCACCAGAATCCTCTATACCGATGAAATTAAAAATCTTGTTGAACTCCTCTCCCAAAAAAATGCCATCGGCTTCATTTTGTATGATGTTATTTGGTGCTCACTATGTCCAGAAGCTCCCTAATCTTTTCCTGAAGAGAGTATTCATGATACACAAACATGAATCTTCTATAAAATTGGCAAGCCTTTGACCTTCATCATTTCTTATTTCTGAAACATATTTTCCAATTTGTTTTTCACTATCTTCACCTGTGTTCACCTTTGCATCAAAGTTACTAAGATTTAAAGTAGATGCTGATTTAAATTTTGAGTATCTTCTCAAGTTAGTAATTAGGATTTCTTCTACCTCATTTTCTGCAACAGTGCATAAGTTACAATTATTTTCATGGTGGTCAATTTCCAAATGTTCATGAGTACCGCAAAGTAAAATGACCAAATGTCCCATGAAATGGTTTTTGTTGCCTTTGGGCACATGATAAAACTAATTTCTCCAACTCCTTTATTTTCCTCTTTTTGGAGAGCCAGTGACTCATCCTTCCATTTAACTGAACCTTCTTGTCATCTAGTTTGATTATAGAAAGAATGTGTAAATTGATATGATTGTTTCTCCAAAATCATATCTACCAATATTCTACACCAATCTTCTTATACCTTATTCTCCACCAATACTCCTAAGTCCAGTGAAAGTTCAGTCACCTCCTGGCTTTTCCATGCACAAGACACTATATCTCTAGGCTTCAGGCATTCTCTCTGTATGTCCCCCATACCTCCAATGTTCTCCCTCCCCAGCTCTGCCTACTCACCTGCCTGGCTTCCTTTAAGTCCCAAATAAAATCTTACCTTCTATAAGAAACCTTTCCCAAAGCCTCTTAATTCTGGTGCCTTCCCTCTGTTAACTGTTTCCTATTTATCCTATATATAGCTTAATTTGTATATATTTGTCTGCATGTTGTCTCCCCAACTAGGATGTAAGCTCCTTGCGGGCAGGAATTGCCTATTGACTCTTTTTGTAACTTCAGCACTTGCACAGTGCCTGGTATATAGTAAATGCTTAATAAGTATTTGTTGATTGTTTATTGATAGATTAAAAGCCATATGTCCCAGTACTTTTTAGCCTCCATTTTTGCCACTCTACTACCATCACTGAAGATGCAAAACAGGGTCACTCAGGATAAAGGTCCACTTTGCATTTTTTTTCTCTACTTTACTTGTTGCCATGGTGAAATTGGTGGGCCTGACTCAGGCCTGTGTTCTATTAGTTTAGGCTCATTGTTGGAATGAAATGAGACACCCATATAGCATTCAATAGCAAACAAAAGGAGGTATGTTTAGCTACATAGTCAAAATTATATTCAACAAAGATTCTACAGCAGTCAACTCAGGTAGATGCATCCCTCCCTGACTCCAAATAAAATGCTTTCAGTCAGTATGGTAGGGTATGATGATTCACACCATTTTGGGATAGCAGTCTCATCAAAGGACCACACCTCCACCTATGGACTTTTCATCCTCTTAAGGGGTCAAGAAAATTTTTCATTTCATCTAGAGGCTACCAAAAAGCTGCCAAGGAAGGTATAATTTGAGCCTTAACATCCTTAGCCAATCAAATGCCAGGAAAAGCTTTGTCACCTTTCAGAGGAAAACTAGTCTAACTCAAGATACATGAGGGAAGGGAGAACCCTGGTACCGAGTGGTCCTATCACATATGGCCAAAGAATTTATCACCAAGTGACCAGTCTACTAGTTATGAGCCTCTATGTACTTTACTAAGATCTCAAAAAGGAGACAAAATCTAATACTGGAACACATTTAAGGCCTTTTGAACACAATAAAATTTGCCAGAGCTTATACTCTGCTTGCATGGTCTCAAGAACCCTGGATTTCTTCAATTCCATATTGACATAGCAGAGGAAGACCTTAAGAAGAAATAAATTCAGATGGAACTAACAAGTTCTGTCCAGATTTCTTTATTCAGTCTGTAGTGCTATCCAGGCAACACAGAGCCTAGCAGAACTAGCCACTACAGGTCACTTCAGTACAATTTATGCCCCAGTTCATAGATAGGATTTAGAGCCAAAAGGATTTAGTCAATCAGGTGTATGTTCACAAAAAGAAGGAAAAATTTGTGAGTACACGGGAGAGATATTTAGAGAGAAAGTAGAAATGCAAGTAATTGTGTATGGAAATAAAACTTTACTTATTTATTCCATATGTGATTCTACTAACTAGAACATTCAGATTTTATCTCTGTCCATTTACATGGAGGCTTTCATAAGTATTTACTCTGGCTTTGCAAAGAAATGTGCAATTATAATTATCAATTACACATATCATGAGTAATTACAATTCTCATAATTATATAATTAACAAAAATCATATGCATGGTATTTAATTTCACCAACTGGCTCATTAGCTTTATACTCTTTTTTAAAAGTATAATCTGTGAATTAGAATTTTGGTCAATAGATAAAGCAAGTAATGTCAATGCCATTAGGTCTGTCAATAATTACAATTGACCCCATTCATTCCTTCAACATCTCTCGAGTACCTATCACTTGCATGGCACTGGATGAGGCTGTGAGGGAAACAGAAATGATAACAAACTAAATCTGTGCAACACCTTAAGATATATTATCTTCCCAACAACCCTGTAAGGTTGGTAGCACAAGTCATATTATCCCCATTTTACTGAATAAGAAACTGAGGCTCTGAGTAAATAAGTGACTAGGCAAGTTCACCAAGTCTTTGTGTCTGAGGTGGGATTTGATCTCAGATCTCCTGATTCTAAGTCTGATACCCTCCCTACCATACTAGGTAGATAAACTATGTACACAAGTAATTCCAATACAAGATAGAATATGAAAATGAAATGAGTAAGTTACAAACAAGTGTTGTAGAGATCCAAGAATAAAGAACACTTCTAAACAGAGTCCTTAAAAAATACTGTGGGTTTTTTTGTTAGTGTCCTTCCCACTGTTCTCTTAAATCCTTCCACCTGTTTTGTTTTCCCTTTCTTTTCAAAAGTATATGTCTTCATGAATTGTAAGACCAAATTCGTCATCATACTCAAAGAAAATACCCCTATGCTACTCCCAGAACAGTCTCTACATTGGCAAGTGTCAGCACTGGTTCCCATTCTCCAATAAGCAGAGGAACTATTTTCACTTACTACAACTGATGGCAGCAAAGAATTGCAATGAATTTTCCCCAAGTTGTACATTTCTACTTTCTCTACTGCCAGCCCAGAGGATCCCATCATGGCAGATTGAACACGAGGTGCAAAGTCAGAAAATAATTTGTGTCAAGTCATTTCTATAAGACTCTGTCAGCTGCATTCCCCCACAGCTTTGATAGAGAGAAGTTGTGGGCCTTCCCACACTAAGAAAGGTTATATCACTTTTTTCTATCACACTGTTCTGATGTGCCAGAAGCTTGTGGTAATACCCAGAGGGAAAAGTCCTACCCTCCGGATCATCTCACAAAGTTATCCTTTTTATTTCACCAATCTAAGAGCAGCCTTCATTTCAAGCTGAAGAGGAAGTCTGTCCCCTTGGCTCCCAGGGAGAAGTGAAATGTTACCTTTGGGAAAAGCTGCCTTTTCCATATTCCAACTCCCTAAGAAAATGCAATTTAGCCAAGAGTATGGTAACATAACAACATCAGCAGGGAAACCTGGGCTCAACTCCTCCTCTGACAAAAACATGGCATGTGTGACCAATGGCAAGTAGCTTAATTTCTCAGTACCCCAGTCAAAATAATGGTAAGTTATATTCATATAGAATAATGACAATGATACCTACATTTATTTAACTCTTTAAGGTTTGTAATATACTTTTCATATAACATCTCATTTGATGAGGCCAACGGAAAAAAGAGTATAGGCAGTGTAAATACTTATTTGGGTGATCAGACTTTTATTAAGAAATTTAAGTAGTTTTGGGCAGGAGAACCCAATCTTAGGTGTAAATCAGTTGATAAGATATTAAGTTCATGCTATATGCCAAGCACTGTATCTGGCACTGGCAATGAAGTATTCCCTACTCTCAAAGATCTTTACATTCAAATGGAAGAAATAAGTATATATGTAGGTATATTAATTTAAAAAACAAAGTTAAAGATAAGAAATATGAGGTTATAGCTGGAAGCTATATACAATACCTGGAAGGGGGAGAAGCATAATGGAAACTGGATAAATTATTAGATGGAATTCCCTGATCTTTCATATTTACATAATAAGAATACAATCAACTCATTCATTGCTGGTAGAATTGCAAACCTGAAGGTGTTTTTTTTTTTAAAGCAATCTAGCAATACATAGAAAATGTCATTTTAAAAATAATACCCTTTGAATTAATAACTCCTCTGTTTGGAATATACCTTGACAGTTATATTTTTAAAAGCTATCTGTTCAAAGAGTTTTATAGGAGCATTACATGCAATTGACAAAAAAAAAAAGAAAAAACTTTAAATGCCCAACAACAGGGGAATAATTAAATAAATTGTAGCACATTAACATAATGGAGTACTATAATGCAATTAAGATTGACAAATTTTATAAGTTTGAGAAATACAGAGAAATCTGGAAAGACCATTATGAAATAAAGCTAATTGAAAAGGGCAGAAACATAGACAATTTTTAAAGTACATGTGGAATTTACTAAACATTTTAAAAGAAAGTTGAGCTTTATATATAAAATAGATTAATATACAATCCTATTTTTCTATTCTGCTGTGTGTATAAATGGAAATGCTAGTTTTATTTGATATTCATTAAGTTCGGAATTTTTTTTAATGTTCTCTTTAAAAGCAGAACCAGAATAAAAGACTGTGATAGTAATGGCATTTAAAGATTCCCCTGTATTGGCTTAGTTTTTCAAACTGATTGTGTTAAAACCCAGAGCTTGTTAATCCCACCTGTGGGATGGACTTGTTGATGTGAAAAGAAAGTGCTGAACTGGGAGGAGCTGGTGACGTAGATTTTTGGAGAGACAAGAAAGAGGCGGAAGATCTTTTTGGAAGCAGCACCTCGTGGAGAGAGAGAGACTAAGAGAATTGCTGGTGGCCGCTTTGAATTGCCCTGGACTTTTGAGACCTGCCCCCTGATCTGCCAAGGACTGAGGAGACATGGCTGTTTTGCTGGTACTTTGTCTGTCTGTTTTGATGTTGTTTTGCCAGATTTGTCCACTGGTGAAAGACAGTCCTGTTGTTGAAGAAGTCCTGGAACCTGGCTGTTCACTAAGAAGCCCTGAGACTGTCCTGCAGACAGAGAGTGAATACTGTCCACTGGTGAGGGACAGTGCTGTTGTTGCAGGGGTCTGGAGACTGTCCTGCAGACAGAATGAATACTGTCCACTGGTGAAGGACAGTGCTGTTGTTGCAGGGGTCTGGAGACTGTCCTGCAGACAGAGTGAATACTGTCCACTGGTGAAGGACAGTGCTGTTGTTGCAGGGGTCTGGGAACCTTTCTGTTGGTTCGGAAGCCCTGAAGAAGGATTTTCTGGTTGTATGTTTACAGAAATCCTGGGAGAGGGCTTTGCTAATGTGTTCAGGGGTTCTAGGACTGTTCTACAGACAGAGGATAAATTCATGAAGGGACTGGCAATGCATCTTATGGCCTTGCTAAGCCTTGTCTCCCCAGGAACTAAGATTGCTGAGAACTTGCCTCCTGTCAAGATGAAGAAAAGACCTCCATTTGGGTATTAAGTGCTGTGTTTAAACGTGATGTAACTCTGGGGTAGATTCAATTGTGATCCAGGGGTGGGGAACTTTTGACCTTATTGTGCTCTGTGATTGACAAATGAAGGTACTTTACCTATGTTTGGAAACTAATCTCCATTTGAGAAGA